>NW_006159643.1:2787197-2846753 GCF_000334495.1 Tupaia belangeri chinensis
TGAAATATGTCAGATCATTTCATTCTTTTCAAATCTTTCCAACAAATTTTCAAGTTGGAGAAAAAGCCAAAGTTCTTACAATGACCTCAAAGAATGTACCTGGTCTTGATCTCATTTTCTTACTTTTATGATATCATTCTACTTTCTTCTGCCTCATGCTGTTCCAGGTATATGGCACTCCTTGATGTTCCCTGAAAACGTCAATAATGATTTTGGAACTTGCTGTTCTCTCTACCTGAAATTCTTTTGCCCTAGATATTAACACATCTTACTCCATGACTTTTTCAGGTCTTTGCAAAAATGCTTCCTTGTCACAGAGACCTTCCTTATTCCATTTTCTCCTTTCACCCATCCCCAAGTCTTGCCACCCTCAGACTTCTTCCATATCCTTTGCTGTCTTCTTTTTCCACATGACTCACCGCCATCTAACACACGTACGCTTTATTTATGATTCACCTTTCTTTACCGGAATGTAAACTCAATTCCTACATTCTTCTTGCTGAGCTCCACCCTCCGCCCCTGCCTCTCCTTGTTCACTCTTGTATTTCCAGTGTCTAGAGGAAGGCCTTACACTTGAAAGACCCTTCATGAATATTTTTTGAATGAAAAAAAAAAAAACGGAATGAATTTTAGTGTTTCATCATTATTCAATTCATAATGGGTCAAAAGAACATTTCTTTGCTTATTTGTAAATAATTACTGGAAACTATCTTAGAGATGTTTAACTTTTGAAACATTGTTAGTTATTTATAGTTTTCTGTAGTCAATTAAGAGTTTAGAAATTATTTTACCAGCAATTTTTATAATTTTGATGTTGATGAGCTAATGATTATTAAAATACTAGAGAATTGGTTCAGTGAGATTACTTCTTTTTAACTGAAGTTTTCATTTTCATTTTCCTCCTTCTTGTTTAATCTATGATATTTACTCTGGGCAGCATAGAACCTATGATTTGTTCTCTCTCTTTTGTAAAATGACTGGTTTTGCAATTTCAGCAAAAGGGCCCCAGTGTGGAAATAAATAAGTTTAATTCCCCTTTAGCTTTTGAGATGATTAAAATTGAGAATAGGTAGGATGTTTCTTTCATATGTTATTTCTTCAGCTTTATAATTTTATTTTCAAGCTAGTTTATTTTTCTAAGCTCCTCTTCTTTTTTTTTTTCCCTCCACTGAGGGCAAAGTAAATCGCTTTACCTTACAGAAACGTGCCAGCAGCATCTTGCAAAATCTTTGAGGAAGCTTATCCATTGTCATTAATTTTGGAAGATTCACAGAGCTCTGTAAAAGACATAAAAAGTCAGTGCTTGGAAGCTGGTGATTATTATTTTTTACTTTTCTTCCCTTTCATATGCAAGGGGTGGGTGGGCATACTGCCTTGGTTTTAATGATAGTGATCCATGACCAGCGGATAAAGATTCTTTCCATGACTCATTCAAAAAAAAAAAAAAAAAAAAAAGGAGGCTGGTCTGCAGTAAGAATTATGTGTGTCTGGATGAAAGAAATTGGTTTGGGTCTCCTAGCATATATCAATAAGTTTAGTTTCCTTTGTATATCTTACAAAGTTCCTTTCATTTCTTTTACTTTATGAAAGGTGATTGAAGTAGAGGTTTAAAGGATCTAAATATATTGCTGCAATTCTCTGTACCTATTATGTTTCCTTCCACATGTCAGGCTGAAGACAATTATCAATAAAATGTATAGAATTATTATTTGGCACCGACACACCACTGATCATACACATTTGTAAGGCACAAGGGATTTGTTGGGGTAGCTTTTCCAAGTCTTTTCAAATAGCTCTTTTGATATTTGATTTTCATTCATATTGAAATGTTTTAATTCATATTTTAATCTTCAATTAGTACAGGAAAAAAAAATCCTCATTATCCTGCTTCTTCATGTTCCATATCCCAAAGGAGGATTCTTTTGGTAAGCGTGTAGGATCTTGGCTCCCCCCCCCCACACACACACACACAATGATCAAATGAGTTTCTCTTTACATGAAAAAGTTGAACTTACATGGTGTCATTTTAAATGGCTGGCATATATTAAGAAAAATACTTTACATTCAGTATTTGATCTCTTTCCTAAAATAAAAGCAATAGATCAGTGGGTCTGTGAGGATGAATAGTCACTTTAGTATTCTGCTATAGATACCTTTGCCATTTGTCACTAGGATCTTCTGAGATTTTATTTGGGGCCCAAGGATTCTTTGTCCCATGTCTCTTGCAGAAAAGAAATAGGAGGCTCTAGTGTAGAGAGACAAATAGGGTGAAAAATGAATGGACATATCACTCTGGACATACTCTGCAGATATTTCCCAAGTTAATTTCTGCTGGAGGAAGGGCAGTAAGCAGCCATTCACTTTGGAAGGTCAATGTCTTATTTTCAGACATTTAAAATGGGAATGTTAATAAGAACACAATTAGAGTAAACAGTCTATAGCCCATGTGAGAATCATCAAAGTTATGAACAAGAGGAGGCATTTAAGCGATAAACGTAATTGCTGAAATCGGGTTGCAGAGGAAAAAAAGGAGATTAGACTGAGAATATGTCGTAGGATTTTAAACAGATCATTGCTTCTTTTTTACAACACTCCACCACCCACCACTACCCTGCCCGACAATCCAGCCATGGTCTTTCTCATGAGTGTAGAGGGAAGGAGGTATGACACTTTTTGAACAAGGTGGCTATGTGTGCTTTCCCTCCCCACGTCCCACCTGGTGACAGTCTATTGGCCAAGCCACTGCTGGTAGGTGGCACTCCTTGCTGGAGCCACGCCCACATGTCCAGAAGGGGAGGAGCATTTTATTCCTAGTGAGAGTTTACAGGGCTTTAATGAGAGCGGTAAGGCCTTCTCTATATCTATGGAGAGCTAAAAAAGGCGGGCTAGCTGAACCTTAGCGTTCTTTTTTCTTTCTTCTTCTTTTTTTGTTAACTTAAAAGCACTAGAATAGGCACTATTGGAAAAAGAGGTTTTAAGTTTCTGCTTTGGGAGATTTTCAAGGAAAACATTCAGTTAATCAACAGCTATTCACAGAGGCTTATTTTGTTTTTCTTCGCAGACTTCTCCTGTCTGCTACCACATGGCTATCCCAGGACAAGGAGGGCCCAGGCACTTTTCATTCTGCATCATTGAGACTTAGCTCAGCTAAAATGAGGAGGCCCCACCCCTCCTGAAGAGGTAAGGAGAGCAACCAGGTGGTGACTATGTGGCTTCTGCACTCACATGGCCTGGCTTTGAGTCCTAGTTCACTTGCTCACAAGCTGTGGGCTCTTAGTAAGTTGTCTTGCCTTTCTGTGCCTCATTATCCACATCTGTTATATGGGGGCAGTGATAGTATTTCCCTGCAGGGTTGAGTTAAAGCACTTAGAACAGTGTCTGACACATTGTAGTTCATGAGCTGGGAATGGAGGAGGCTAGAATAAGAATGATTCTACTTTGCATTTAATGTGAGATGTGACTGAACTGTATGAAATTAAAGTGAGTCATTAAAAAGTGCTATAGCAGTAATGAATTTTATTCCACCCCAACACTTAGGTGTAAATTTCTTTTCCTTCTCTAAATCAGATTGAATCTGGTCTAAGCCTTCATCTTATTACAGAGGCAGGAAATTTGATTTCAGTAATTAATGGAGTTTTCTCCATCTTTGAGTTGAACAAAGATGCTGGTGAGGGTGGGATGAGTGGAGGGTGAATCTTCGTGCCTATGGTTCATGGATTTCTGCACAAGTGCATGTCAGCCCTTGAAGGGGAGAAGCTCTGCTCCTTTTGTTACAAGCTGTAGACTTTGTCTTTGTGAACCCAAGTGCCAGCTTGGAGTCCAGTTTCCCTGCATTCGCTATGCAACCATCCCTCTCAAGGTTCCTGTCATCTCTCCAATTTGTGGAAACTCCCTGCTGCAGTATCTCAATTCTTTTTCTAGCTTTGGGAGAAGGATTTCTTACAAGCATTTATCTTCCTTTCTTGTCCTGTAGCCATAGCATAACTCCCTAAATGGGTTTAGGCTTTTAGGAAAAAAAAAGCCAGAAAAGTGCATAATCTTCAGTTGAATTCTTCTTTGGCATGCAACATGAACTCCTAAGAAGAAAACGTAAGAATGTGGTGGCCATCTTGGAACAAGGAGAGAAAATCAGAGGGAAAAGAAGGCATATAGTAGTCAATCATCAATTCGGTAGCTACATTGTTTCAGAAAGTGGAATATGAAAGTTAATTTTATTCTCTCTTTTTCTTAAAGTTTCCTTCCTTCTTTCCTTCCTTCCTTGCTCTTTCTTTTCTTCTTATTCTGACAGAAGGAAAGGAACCGGGATTAGCTTCCCATATGGCTCCAGCATCACAGTGTTGCATTGCTGAGGCACCACCATGGTTGGCCTATAGGAGCTGAGTTTCTCTGGAGTTCCTGAAACAATCCGTTTCACACTGAACAGTCATCTTCTCAGTCACTCACTGAAATCCATGAGCTATGTTACATGCAGTCAATGCAATGTTAGTAATTCCTGGCCTTCCTTCTAGCCCATGTGCAGAGTGATCCTTCCAACAACAGAGGGCTCAAATGATAGAGGTGCAACACACACCAACACACGTTTCAGGGTCCCAAATACACAAAAGTAACTCCGAATCAATTATATTCAGACTGAATTTTAAGATAGGGTTTCTAGTTTATAGAGTTTAAATAAGTTTATTTCCTTTACTACTGTAAAAGTACTAACAAAAATTTTTAAAAAGTCCTGTAAACCAGGCTTTGGTCATTTGTGGCCTTAGACTGTGCCTGGCCTTTAAGGAATCACTGGCAGTCAACTACTCCCTACATAGGCTCAGTCTTCTCTTCCTCTTTTCTTCTCTATTTCTTACCTTCTCATTTCCATCCTTATTACTTACTCTTTCTATCTTTCTGTTTTCCCCAATTTTCTATTATGGAATATTTTTTATGCCTTATTAGGGACAATTAGGGCTAAAAAAACTGTTCATTTCTTTTTGCAGTTATTTCCTTTCTTTTAATCTTAATGATTATTTTCCCATTAAGAGACTATTATGTAAGTATAATATAGTATCTCCTTGTTATCTTTTTTCCCTATCCTAACTTTCTAAACTGTAATTTTGGGAAGAAGCTATTCTCAGTAAATATTCCTAGCATTCTGATCAGAGAAAATAAGGTCAATTTTCTCTACACCAGTACTCATGTTTCTAAGCTGCCATTCCCTTGAATCTTTTTAAGATCAAGCAAGTGGTATTGAGGTCAGGACTTTAATAGTGAAAGTCCAGAGTTTTTTGTTTCTAGTAAGAAGCTGAATAAAAAAAGATATCCCATTTGGGGGGCAAGCAGTTGGCGTAATGGCTATGTCGCTGGACTCCCATGCAGTTGACCGTGGTTCGAGTCCCGGACCCGGTGGCTAAAACTCACACCTGGTGCGTGTGTGCGTGCCCAAGGTCCCGAGAGGAGAATGGAAGAGAAGGGATTGCGGTGTGGCCATCACCCCTGGGGGTTCATTTCTTGCTTTCTGTCTCTCTGTCTTTCTGGTGAGCATATGTGCCCTATAGCAAAAAATCTCAAAAAAAAAAAAAAAAGATATCCCATTTATTTCCATTTCTACAGCAGCATTTTTTCTGAAAGTAGTTAGTGTCAGTTACCATTGTTTCTGGTATCTCACTCTCTCTCTCCCTCTTTAACACACACACACACACACACACACACACACACACACAGAACTTAAAAAATTTCATAAAAAAGGGACCAGCAGATAGCACAATGGTTACATTGCTGAAATCCCATGTAGTCAACCAGTTTGAGTCCTGGACCTGGTGGCTTAAAACACATGCCCAACACATGTTTGTACATACTAAAATCCTGAGAGGAGAATGGAGAAGGGATTGTGGTGGGGCCATCCCCCTGGGGAGTGATTTTTTTGCTTACTATCTCTCTGTATCTCTCTGTTTCTTTGGCAAGAGCACATGGCCTATAGCAAAAACCTCTCTTAAAAAATCATAAAAAAAATGGAACTAATTTCCAAGTTTATTTTGATGCAAATAACTTTTTTTTAAAAGTTTTTTAATTTTTTAAAATTTATTTTATTTATTTATTTATTTTTTTGAGAGATTTTCACTGTAGGGCGCGTGCGCTCGCCAGACAGACAGAGAGAGACATAGAGACAGAAAGCGAGAAATCACCCCCCAGGGGGGATGGTCACGCCGCAATCCCTTCTCCTCCATTCTCCTCTCGGGATCTTGGGCACGCACGCACACGCGCCCGGCGTGAGTTTTAAGCCACCAGGTCTGGGACACGAACCGCGGTCGACTACGTGGGAGTCCAGCGACATAGCCATTACGCTAACTGCTGGTTCCCGATGCAAATAACTTTTGAAATTCATGCATAGCTTTTTTTATACTTAAATCTTTATTTTTTATTTTAATTTACATTTAATTGCATTTATCTTTACAGTGTACAACATTGTGTTTTCCAGCATGAATATCATGCATATCAGTCAAGATAAAGGCATTACTATGTACATTATCATCAGCAAATAGCTTTTCATTTTTTGGTCAATTAAATATACTTTTTTTTCTTTCCCTCTTCCTATCCTCCCCTCTATTACTCACCCCCCATTACCTCTATCTTTACTTTCTCTAATATCTACCATTGCCCTTCCTGCTTCTATACCTTCCAAACTTTCCGTTTCTGCTATACAGCACAGACAATTGGTATATGTTGAATGGGGACATACAAAATCTGTCTGTCACAGTCTGGCTTGCTTCACTTAGCATTAAGTCTTCCATATTTGTTCACTTTGTATCAGATGTCAGGGTCTCTCTTTTTTTTTTTTTTTTTATGGCTGAGAAGTATTCCATAGAGTACATATGCCCAATTTTTTTATTCTGATCATCTGTTTTTAGACATTTGGATTGATTCCATGTCCTAGTGATTGTAAACAATGCTGTAATAAACATGGATGTGCATGTGTTTTTCTGACCGAGGATTTTCTATCCTTTAGGTAAATACCTAAGAGTGGCATTACTGGGTTGTATGGTAGTTCCATTTGTAGGCTATTGAGGCATCTCCATATTGTTCTCCAAAGTGGTTGTGCTAATTTGCATTCCCACCAACAGTGTAGGAGAGTTCCGTATTCACCACAGCCTCGCCATCGCTTACTGTTATTTATTTATTTTTAAATTTTAACCATTCTGACTGGGAATAAGTGGTATCTCATTGTGGTTTTCATTTGCATTTCCCTTATGATAAAAGATGTTGAACATGTTTTCATATACCTCTGGGCTATTCATATATATCTTTTTGTGCATAAACTGCTTGAGTTCCCTGTATATTCTGGTTACTAGTCCCGCATCTGAAGTATAGTTTGCAAATATATTCTCCCACTCTGAGGGTCGTCTTCTCACTCTACTTACTGTTTTTTTTTTTTTTTTTGCTGTGCAGAAGCTTCTCTGCTCAATATAGTCCCATTTGTCTATTTTTGGGACTACTGCCTGTGCTTTGGAGATCTTCTTTAAGAAGTCTTTGCCTACTCCAAGAGTTTTTCCTGTATTTTCTACCAGTAGTTTTATAGTTTATGTTTACATCATCAAGCCATTTTGAGTTAATTTTTGTTAGCGATGAGAGATAGGATCTAGTTCCATTCTTCTGTAAGTTGATAGCCAGCTCTCCTAGCACCACTTGCTGAAGAGATTTTCTATTTCCCACTGGATTGTCTTGTGTCTTTTGTCAAGAGTCAGTTGGATGTATATTTTGGGGTTCATTTGGGGGTTCTCAATTCTGTTCCATTGGCCTACCTGTCTCTTGTTGTGCCCATACCCTGCTGTTTTAATTATCATGGTTTTACAATGTTTTGAGGTTGGGAAGTGAGAGGCCTTCTATTTTATTCCCCTTGCACAATATTGCTTTAGTGATATGGGACCTTTTATGCTTCCAGACAAATTTTGTGATTTTTTTTTTTTTTTTTTACTATTTCTGTGAGGCTCTGGTAGTTTGATTGGTATTGCATTAAATTTGTAGATTAATGTGGATAGGATTGACATCTTGATTATATTAATTCCTCCAATATAGGATAGGGACATGGGATGTTTTCCCATTTTTTATATCATTTTTAATCTCTCTTTTCAAGTGTTTCATAGTTTTCCTTGTAGATATCTTTGACATCTTTGGTAAGTATTGTTCCTAGATAGCTTATTGGTTTTGTGGCTATTGTAAATGGGATTTATTTCCTTAATTCTGACTCAGTTTGCCCATTGTTGGTGTATAAAAATGCTATTGATTTTTGTATGTCGATTTTGTATCCTGGCACTTTACTAGATTTCTTTATCACTTCCAGGAGTTTTTTCTGGTGTGGATTATTTTTGGATTTTCTGTGTATTGCATTATATCATCTGCAAATAGAGACAACTTTGCTTCTTCTTTTCCTATTTGGATGCCATTTATTTGATTCTCTTGTCTAATTGCATTGTCTAGAACTTTCAATACTACATTAAAAAGGAGTAGAGAAAGTGGGTAGCCTTGTCTTGTTCCAGTTTTTAGTGGAAAACTTTTCAGCTTTTCCCCATTCAGTATGATGTTAGCTACGGGTTTTTCGTAGATGGCTTTTATTGTGTTGAAGAATGTCTCTTCTGTGCTGATTTTGCCGAGAGTCTTTATCATGAAGGGATGCTGTATTTTATCAAATGCTTTTGCTGATATAATATGATCAAGGTTTTTATCTTTCCTTTTGTTAATGTGATATGTTACACTTATTGTTTTGTGTATGTTGAACCATCCTTGTATCCCTGGAATAAAGCCTACATGGTCATGATGTATAATCTATTTAAGATGTTGAATACGATTTGCTAGTATCTTGTAGAGAAATTTTGCAACCATATTCATCAGGGATATGGGCTTGAAGTTTTCTTTTTTTGTCATGTCCTTGTCTGGTTGTGAAATTAAGATGATGGAGGCTTTATAGAATGAATTTGGGAGGGTTCTTCCCTTTTGAATTTTTAGAAATAGTTTAAGGAGAATTGGGGTTAGTTCTTCTTTAAAGGTTTTGTAGTATTCAGAAGTAAAGCCATTAAGATCTGGGCTCTTCCTTTTTGGGAGGCTATTTATTACTGATTCAATCTCATTGCTTGTTATGAGTCCATTCAGACTTTCTATTTCTTCCTGGTTTAATTTTCATAAGTTATATGTGCACAGAAATTTGTCCATTTCATCTAGGTTTTATTGCTTGTTGGCATATAGTCACTCATAGTATTCTCTGATGACATTTCGGATTTCTGTTATATCTGTTGTAATTATGCTGACTTGATTTATCTGGTCCCTTTCTTGATTAATCTAGCTAATGGTGTGTCAATTTTGTTTATTTTCTCAAAGAACCAGCTTTTGGTTTTGTTTATTTTCTGTATAGTTCTTTTATTCTTTATTTTATTTTATTTTATTTTATTTTATTTTTCTCAAATCTCTCTTAATTCTTTCCTCCTGGAATTTTGTTTTTGTTTGTTTTTGTTGTCTTTCTAGTTCCCTGAGTTTTGTTGTTAGGTTGTTTATTTGCCATCTTTCTGCTTTTTTTCTTGTGGGCACTAATTGCTGTGAACTTCCGTCTTATGGCTGCTTTTTCTGTGCCCCATAGGTTATAAACACTTGCTTGTTTATTATCATTGGCTTCTATGACTCTTTTGATTTCAGTCTTAATTTCTTCTGTAGTTGTAAAGTCATTCAGGAGTAAGTTGTTTTGTTTCCATGTGATCGTGAATTTTCAAGGGCTCTTTCTGTAGTTGATTTTAAGTTTGATTCCATCATGGTCTGAAAAAGATGCTGGTTATAGTTTCTATACCTTTGAATTTGTAAAGGTTTGTTTTGTGGCCTATCAAGTGGTCAAGCTTTGAAAATGTTTCATGAGGGGATGAGAAAAATGTGTGTTTTGGGGTAGCTGGGTGAAATACTCTGTAGATAGCTGTGAAACCTATTTCGTGTATAATATCATTTAGATCTTGTATCTCTTTATTTATGTTTTGTCTAGATGATCTGTCCAGAAGAGTCAGTGGGGTGCTGAGATCTTCAATTATTGTGTTGCAGTTTCTCTCTCCCTTGAGATCTAACAGTCCCTCTTTGATGTATTTAGGTGCTCCAGTGTTGGTGGGTAGATAGTTATAAGAGTTAGATCTTCTTGAGGAACAAGCCCTTTTAGTACTTTATGTCATTCTTTGTCTCTTATATCTTTTGTCTTAAAGTCTATTTTTTATGATACCAGTATCGTTACTCCAGCCTTTTAAAAAAATAATTAATTAAATTTGACCAGAGAGGAACAGAGTGAGAGAGAGAGAGAGAAAGGGAGAAAGAGAGAAAGCAAGCCTCCAGGTCTGGGACTCAAACCATGGTCAGCTATGTGAAAGTCCAGCTCTCTTAGCCACCGTACCACCTGCTAGCTCCCCTACTCCAGCTCTTTTTTGTTTTTTTTTTTCCATTTATATGGGATATTTTCTTCAGTCCTTCACTTTTGGTCTATGTATGTCCTTATCATTGAGGTTATTTCTTGTAAGTAGCATGTAGAGGGCTTCCATTTTTGTATCCATTCAGCGAATCTGTCTTTTAATAGAAGAATTTAATCTGTTAACATTCAACATTATTATTGTATTTGCAGATTTATCCCTGCCATTTTGTTAGCCATTTTCTCAGTTGCTTTTTGTTCTCCTGTTTTTGTTTGTCTCTCTTTAGTTATCCTGATACAGTGCTCCCCTCAGTACTTCCTGTAGAGCTGGTCTATTATTGGTGAATTCTTTCCATTTGTGTTTATCTCAGAATGCCTCTATTTGTTTTTCCCATTTGAAGGATAATCTTGCTGGATAGATGTTTTTCTTTTAGTCTTTTGAATTCATCTTTCCATTCTTTACTTGCCTGCATTGTTTCAGTTGAGAGGTCTGATGTTAGCCTAATGGGTTAGCTTTTATAAGTAACTTGATGTTTCTCCCTTGCCATTTAAAAAATACTGTCTTTGTCATTAATTTTTACCAGTCTGGCTATGATGTACTGGGGGAGGGTAGGAGGTTCTTTTTTATGTTGACTCTATCTGGGGTCCTTTTTATTTCTCCATGTTTCTCTATATTTGGAAAAATTTCAGATAGTATTTCATGAAAGAGGTTTTCTAGGCCTTTAGCAAATTCTTCACCTTCTGGAATGCCCATTATATGGATATTTGGATGTTTCATGGTATCTAGAATTTCCTGTATGTTGTCCTCATTTTATTTATTTATTTTTGGTAGTTTGTTCTTTCCTTTTGGTTATTTGGTCTATGTTGGAGACTTTCCCTTTCAGTTCAGAAATTCTTCTGCATAGTGAAATCTGCTACTAATGCTTTCTAGGGAGATTTTAATTTCTTGTATTGTATTCTTCATTTCCAGAAGTTCTGTTTGATTCTTTTTAGGGTATCTATTTCTTCATGGAATTCCTTTTTCATGTACTGAAATGATTTTCTCATTTCCTGGAACTGATTGTCAGTTTTCTCTTGCAGCTCACTGAGTTTTGTTACTATGAATGTTCGGAATTCTTTTTCTGACATTTTTGCATATTTCTCTGTGCTATCCAGTGTTGGTGAGGGGCTACTACACTCACTTGGGGGAGAATTACCACCTTCTTTTCTCATGTTTCTTCGAGATCTGTGCTGGTTTCTAGTCATTTGATATAGTATTTACATTTTTCTATTTATCAGAGTAGATTCTATAGCACTTGCAGAGAAAATTACACCCTTAGTTCCTACCAAGGTGGCTTTATCTCCCAGATCAAATCATTTAGGGGTAACTTCAGGTGCTTGGCTCCTCTGCCAGATTTTCAGGTCTAGGTGAGGTGTAGCAAGCTAAAGAGATATAACTTAGTGAAGAGGGTCAAGTCAAGCACATGGCTTGTTGTACCAACAGTCTCAACTACCTCCCAAGCCCCCAGTGTGTGAGCTCACCCAAGGAGGTCTGCCCAGATCAGGCTTACGTATCCCAGTGAGTGAAACAAGCTCAGGCTGCTGGAGGGGTGGGCAATGGTGTGTGGAATGTCCCAAAGTTGCTCCCAAGCTCTGAGTGCAGGCTCCCTCAAGGAGGCCTGTCCAGACCAGGCTTAAGTATCTTAGTGGGTGGTGAGCGGGGCAAGCCCAGGCCACTGGAGCAATGAGGGGGACAATGTGCAGAAAGTCCCAAAGTTGCTCCCAGGTCTCGAGGGCGGTCTCACCCACATGCATAATTGTATCTTTTTACAATATATATTTTCCACGAACATTTTGAAGACTTTACAAATATATATGCAAAGATGATAGTTTAAAATGAAAAGGATAAAGTCCTCTGAATAGTTCAGCCAACTCCAAAGATGATTAAAAGAATTTCTATCCTCTAGAGCAATGTTCAGCAAACTATGGCCTTTGGCCAAATATGCATCACTGCTTGTGAATAAAGTTTTATGAGAACACAGCTATGTTAGTTTGCTTCCATATTATCAATGGCTTATCTAGCGCTATAATGATAGGGTTGAATAGTTGTGACAAAGATGGTTTGGGCTGAATAACCTAAAATATTTACTGTCTGGGTCTTTACAGAAAAAGTCTATTAACTCCTGCTATGGACACTTATATTTAGTGGGGAGTGGTGTGCAGAGTAATAGGCAAGAAGACATATTACATGTTACCTAGATGAGGAAGCAAAGTCCTCTGTGTTTCCACGTATCCTGTGTAGCACTTGCTATTGTGCAATTGCAGTTATTATTTTTAAGTAGCTTTCTCTCTTATTGATAGACTGTTTATTCCAGCAAATACTTATTGAGAACCTGCTTTGTGCCAGGTATTAGTTTAGGCATGGAAGATACTGCAATAAATAATAACAAAATATTGTCTCTCTCTATGGAATTTACAGTCTAGACCAACTGTTGCAAATCAAAATGCCTTCAAGGGCGGGAACCAGCAGTTAGCGTAATGGCTATGTCACTGGACTCCCACGTGGTCGACCGCGGTTCGTGTCCCGGACCCGGTGGCTTAAAACTCATGCCGGGCGCATGTGCGTGTGTGCCCAAGATCCCGAGAGGAAAATGGAGGAGAAGGGATTGCGGCGTGACCATCCCTCTGGGGGGTGATTTCTCGCTTTCTGTCTCTATGTCTCTCTCTGTCTGTCTGGCGAGCGCACGCGCCCTACAGTGAAAATCTCTCCAAAAAAAAAAAAAAAATGCCTTCAAGGGCTAGGCTGATACTATGAAGAAGTGAGGCAGCCCAAGTGGAAGACACAGGTTTACTGTCTTTCACTATTAAAGGTGTAGCAGGCCAGTTTAAGGTTTAGCAGGACTGCAACCATTTTGAAATTAAGAAAGGTCTCTAATGAGAACAATCTGACCAAATGCTGAGTTGGGGAGATCTATTTGAGGCAGGACTGGATGAGAAACCAGGAATGGGTATTTGAAAGAATCAGGATAATTATGCAAAGAAAAACGATTGATTGTAGTGGGGAATGATTTGCACGTGCTTGTAGCTCGTGCCTATAAATACCGAGAACAGGCTGCACTTTTCCAGATAGTTTGGTGGTGCTTGCTGGCTGTCCCCCTGTAACTGGTTACAGAATAAACTCCCTTCTGCTTCAGCCCCTGCTTCTCATTTCATTGACCACGAGAAGCAGCAGCCAGACTTACTTTGGCCGGTAAAAAAGGTATAGGAATAATTTTTACTTTTACAGAGTTTGTGCTGTTTTCTGATTTGGTAGAAGCATGAGCTTCTGTTAGGTTATCCTTCTCTTTTTCAATTCTGATAGAGACACATTTGAGATATATGTCTCTTCTATGAGAAAGATAACAGTGTATGATGATAAATAGGGGCTGACATTCAGTTTTAGTGTCAGGGAGGCAATAAGGAATGATGGGGTGACACACTGGAAACTAATACTTTTTTTAAAGGAAGCGTGAGTGACTTGAGGGCATTATTGCTTACAGAAATGTTAAATCCTCCTCCTTTTTTCCTCGCCTTTCTCCTCCTCTTCCTCCCCTCCTCCTCCTCCTTTTTAGGAGAGAGAGAGAGAAGCTGGATAGTTGGTATGGATTCTTTGTGAACTTCCAATTTTTAAATGTTGGCTCAATTAAAAAAACATTGCTCAGGTCAAACTCTATATATATGCTGGTCAAATTTTGTTTATAGTTCATTGATATGTGGAGATTGATGTGTCTATGGGAGAACCATGTAAGGTCCGTGGAACTAAATGCCTTGGTTTAAAAACAATGATAATCTCAAGAATTCCTTAATTATATGTGATTATTTATATTTTATAAATAAAAATTGTTTGAATAGGAGTAATTTATGTGAGGTCCTGGAAAATCTCTTCTTTTCCTTTGAGAAGATAGTACTGAAAGCATAGGACTTCTGCGATAATTTAGAGAGATAATACATATGAAAGTTTTTTTTTTTTTTTTTGGTTTTGTTTTGCCCCTCCCCCCCTTTTTTTTATCAAAAGCATTGCATAGACATTGTTTTATGAAGGCACATAAGAGATTCCACATAGTCTTTAGGAATGAAAGATTTGTTTTCTAACCAGGCATAGACTTTGATTTGTGCTTCTATGATGGGTGGGTCTTTGAGCAGGTGGAAAAGGAGGGCATCCCAGATGGAGGGAATCAGCTGAGAAAGGCCTGAGCACTGTTTCCTGAACTATTTCTGGAAAGCCTATTGGAGCACGAGTTTTGAGAAACATTGGCCTTGATATCAATGGCACTAACGTTCATGTAGGGAACTGAATATAACCGTATGACTGAAGTACGGTTGGATCTGCTGACCACATATTTGAAGAGTTAGGAAGCTGCCAACTTGAGGTTAAAAGGGCAAGGCTAGAGAATTTTGACTTTATTCCATAGGAAATAGGCATCATCAGAGTTTTCGGGCAGGCAAGAGAGATATCTGTATTTGAATTTAAGGAGGGAGGTGGACTCCTTTAACAGCAGTGGTAATGATAGAGAGCTCTGAGAATTGACCAGAAGCTGGGAAATGAGTTTGTTCATCTAGAAAGACACCAGAAAAATACAGATGAAGTTTGGGATTGGGAGAAGTTTTTCATCTTCTTCTCTCATCTTTGATAAAGCTGGATTTTAATGTTGGTTGTGTACTTAAGAAGGATAATAAGGAGATATTCGGATCTAGGCTGTAATCTTTCTGTCCTTTGTAGTTGAGAGACAAATCCAAGAACTGGGCAGAATGATAAACATTAGTGTTATGTTTTAATACTTTAAGTATGTGAGGAAAGATCCATTTTGGTGATACCCCATGAGGTTTTGATGTCCTTGAAATCGGGTGCACTGAATTGTGTGCTGGATGTACATTCATGGTATGTTCTTCCAGGCTGCTGGGAAGCTCGTACTGCCTCCTTTCCTGTTTCTTCAGTGACAGTGATTAATCTCTGCTTCATATACTTGCTTCGGAATATTATCTATGCTAGCATCTCATACTGACATGTTTTCTTGTCATCATTTCTGGGTTGCTTAGGCAGGTTGTAGTTATTTATGTTTTTTTTTTCTTTCCTTTGTAAAAAAAATCCTTTATCTAACAGATAATAATTTTTCTGCTTTCTGTTGAAAGTTGATTTTCCAGGCCTGCAGGAGATGGGCTACTTGGATAAGAAATAGTCAAGAGACTTCCTCCATTATCTGTTTTCCCCATATCTAGGACAATATTCTACATTCATAGATATTTAACGACTATAAGTGTCTGGAATCTCATCGCAAATTTTTAATTTCTACTTTAGCTTGTAAATAGCCATCTCATGAGAAAATTGGAAAAAAAATCCTGAAAATCTATCTATGCAGATAGATTCAGATTAGCATTATTCATTAACCTCAGCAGTTTGTGCTGGTTAATAATCACTAACACACCACACTTTGGAAGATTACTTATTAGGTGATGTAAATGTCCCTTCAAAGACATCCTCGCAATTTAATTTAAAAGGCAATGAATTAGCCCTGGACATCTGCCATCTATAATTTCTACCTCTAATGGAACTGCCCTTCTTTATAACATACTAGATTTTAGTGTTGAGAGAATTCCACCATTGAGTAACACCTTGTTTCTCTACTGGGAAAAGACTTGAAAATGGGAATGTCAGGAATGATGATAAAATTTACATTTTTTTCACACAAATAATTTTATTTTTAAAGTACCAAGTAAATGCACATGTAGTCAGGAAATATGTATAACATGACACATTTTCCTAAAACACTCAAGTTTTTATGGTCTGTGGTGTGATAGCTCAAATTTTGGAGACACAAAGACCTGGGTTCCATCTTAGATCAGTCTCCTAGGCATGATGTGGGTAAAATACCCAATCTTGCAGAGCTTCAATTTTCTCAATGGAAAATGAGAATGATAATAGCTACTTTATGGAGTGATTTTGTGGAATAAAATACACAATGCCAAGAAAACCCTTAGCAGAGTGTATGGCACAGGGTATATCCTTCATAGACGGTACTTATGATGATTATTGAATCAGATTTTTATAAGAATTAATCTACTCCTTATTTTTATGTTTGACATGAACTTTCAGAGTAAATTCTTTCAGACATTACTTTGTAGGGTTCGACATGAAAATGAATGGGCTAGGATCTAGGTTCTACTCTTTACTTCACTGTGTGAGCATGGACAAGTCACTCATTTCTTCATGTATCATCTACTCATGCATTTATTCAATGTAATTTGGTGCCATTATGGGCCAAGTTCTAGTTTGGGGATAAAGAGGTGAAGAAGAAAGATAAGACCTTTATCTTTATGGCTCTGATATTCTAATAACAGACATTGACAACCAAAAATAGGATAAAATAAATTATAAGATGGTAATAGAATAATTCGAAATGAAGAAAGTAAAAACCGTTGTATTGAGGTGTTGTTGAAATGGGCAGTTAGTATGTATGGCTGGGGGCTATGTTTTATGTACTTTTCTATGTATGTGAAATATCGGGCCTAAATTTCATTTAGGGCTTAAATCACAAAACAGCTGAACATGCAAGGACCTGCGAGAAGAGTATTTTAGATAGAGCTGTAAAGGCCATACCCCTGATGGAGGACATGTTCAGTGTAGCAGGACAGAAAGAAACCTAGTATGGCTGCAGTAGAATGGATAAAGAGGATGTTAGTAGAAGATAAGAACAAAAAGCAGATGGGGGCCGGCAAGGAAGGTCTGGTACATCGTAGTGAAGAATTTGGATAGAATTTTAAGAATAATAGACAGTCACTGGAGATTTTTGGTTGGGAGGAAGACACGGTCTGATTTTTATTATTTAAACTTTTTGAGGATCTGTTTCTTAAATGTAAAAACATGGACACTAATTATAGTTACCTGATAGGATGCTGGAAGTTTAAATGAGATGCTGAGGGACCAGCAGATGGCATTGTAGTTATGCCACTGGACACCCACATGGTCAACCACGGTTTGAGTCCTGGACCCGGTGGCTTCAAACTCACGCTGGGCACATGTGCATGCATGCTCAAGATCCTGAGAGGAGAATGGAGGAGAAGGGGTTGCAGTGTGGCCATCCCCCCGAGGGGTGATTTCTCACTTTCTATCTCTCTTTCTCTCTCTGTCTGTCTGGAGAGAACACAAGCCCTATAGCAAAAAATCTCTTTTTTTTTAAAAAAAGGAGAGAGATTGAAGGTAAAGTACTGGAATATTTAACAACAAATAATTGTTACTTTTGGGTTTTGTTATAGTGGCTATCAACTGAATTGTGTCCCCACAAAATTCATATTTTGTATTTCTAACTCCCAGTGTGACCATATTTGGAAACAGGGCTTATAGGAAGTACTTACGTTTAAACGAGGTCCTAAGGGCAGAGCCTAAGCTGACAGGACTGGTGACTTAGAAGAAGTGGACAAGACACTAGTAATTGTTTCTTCTAGGAGGATGCAGTGGGAAGGCATGTGCATTACATGGGTATGTCTGATTTATGGTAACATTGCGCCATGATGCTATGCTTTGTGTACTTTTCCCTATGCGATGTTTTACCTCCGTAAAATACAAATTAGTGAAAGGTACACATTAAATAATAAAACTAGGCTATCAGATAGACTAAATACAAGAGACTGAAACAGTTCATCTTCAATGTATAAAGAGCTTGAGTTCTTTTCAAAAATAAGCAGTATTTCACCCCTGTGTGGTTTTGGCAGGTAGTCCAGAACCCACAGTGACTAGTCTCAGTCAGGCAAGAGAGAATAGGGCTGAGCTCTCACAAAATGGGCGCCATGAGTGAGGCCGGCAGGAGAGTAGCTAGGGTCTGGGAGGACTGGCAGTGGTCTGTGGACAGATGTCCTGGCTGGTAGGTTAGGACTCCTGAATTGGCAGCAGACAGGCAGTGAGTGTCCAAATAGGCAGGTGTTTGGTGTAGGGAGGACTTACAGCAGGTAGTTCTGACCATGCCATGGTAACAGACAGGGCTCAGGAACTGGCTTCGACATTGTAAGAGGAATGGAAGGGAAAAGATGAAGTTGAAATCTCAGGGAAATGGGGTACAGGGAGGAAATGAAGTAGTGGCTCAGTTCTTGATAGTGGGGTGCAGTGTTGAGGTTTGATCACAAGAGTCTCAGCACTTGGAACTATTTTGAGCCTACAGGTGGGAGCTAAGTATCTACAGCTGTTCAGGTTGAAAGCTAGAACAGGGAACCCGAGTGGTATACAATTTATAGAACCTAGGAAAAAAATGATAGAAACATACACTGTTAGCTTAAGAAGGGACCTTACTGTGTAGCTAATTCAACTCTTTCCTTTTAAAGGAAAGGAAACTAATACTGAATACTACTGAGGGAGGGGCTGCAACCAGTTCATACAGCAATGGAATTAAATATGAGTTTATTTTGGTGAGAAGCATTTTTGAAATCCATGCATAGTTTCTTTTTCATAATATGAATTTCCATGAACTTTTTGAAGACTACATATAAGGTATCATTAATGGCTTTCTGTAAGGGATATCTGATCCTCTTAACTACCATGTGAATTAAATCATATTATTTTATTTTACAGAGAGGTCAGAGAAGTAATTTCCTCTGTGCCAGATATCACAGTCAGTATTTTTGCTCACATCTATCCTATTCTAAAGCCCTATGCTATTTCCACTTCATTAAGTAAAAAGTTATGGCAGAATTGGGCCTAGAATTCAGCCTTCCTAATTCCTAGATTTGTTCTATTTCCAGCACAATAGAAATGACCATAATTTTATTTACATGGATTGAGTGAAAAGGAGAGGATCTAAAATTTCGATATCTCTCTATCTCACTTGAGCTAAAATAGTGCGCTGACAGACAATTTACACTGAGACCACTGGTTCCTGTATCTGAAGGTGGTTGAAAATCCGATTTGTGCCTCAAACAGCCTCAAATAGAGAGGACTAATTGAATGAGTCAAATTGGAACTTTCGTTCTCAGTTGAATTTTTCCAAGTGCAGCCTTCGTTCAGGAAAACCAGAGCATGCTAAAGTTTAAAAAAAAAAAAAAAAAGAGAGAGAGAGAAAAAAAAATGTAGGAAAAGAAATCAAATACAGAAGTCCTAGCCAACTGTTCCGAAGCCCTTTTTGGCGAGAGGTGAGCTGATGGAGTGAGGAGAAGCTAATGACACCCTTGCAGCCTACTATCATAGACCTATTAGCCCTGAGGCAGGAGTGGAGAGACAATGGAGGCACTCTGCTGGAATAGAGGAGGAGAAATTTCCAAAGCCACCTGAAAAGCTAAATAATTATAGAGAGGTACCTGAAATTTAGCCAGAAACACAGCATGGACAAGTCACTTAACACCTTTATTCATCTTGTCTGAATTGCAGATAAAAGCTTTTTATCTACTTATCTTATAGAGACATAAGAATACATGTAATTTTTGTTGTAAGATTCAGCCAACTATTTCACACAGAGCCCCATGTAAAGACAGTGTATTGTTATTACCATGTCTTTCTACTTTCCGTCTAGGGAAATTTTGAAAGTCGCTTCAAATGGATCAAATGGTTCACGGATAACGTGATCCCTGTTCTCCAGAAACCTGAAGTTTGGATGGCAGACCATTTCCCTATCACTTGCACGTGGAGATGCAGGTGAACATACGCCAGTATAGTATATATGTAGCGAGTATCATATACAGAGGAGATGTCATTCTCAAGGCGACGGTGTGTTAATCCCCTTTGTATTAGTCAAGTGAGTCTTCCTCTATGTGTCATGATATACCCGTTTCCCTTCCTGCCTGTGCGCATTCTGTGTCCCTTGTCTGGAATTCCTTTATTGATTGAGATGCTATTCTACTTTTTTTTTTTTTCTTTTCTTTTTAGGTTTTTTCTATAAGGTGCATGTGCTTGCTAGAGAGAGCTAGAAAGGATGGAAAAGTAGGAAATCCTTCTCAGGGGGGTTGACCACATTGCAGTCCCTTCTCTTTCACTCCTCACTTGGGATTTTGCACATGCATGCACATGTGCCTGGTGTAATTTTTAAGCCACTGGGTCTGGGACTAGAATCCTGTTTGGCCCCTAGGGAGTCCAGTGCATTAACCACCACATCAGCTGCTGGCCCCTTGTCTGATCTTGACTTTTTCTTAATCTTGTCAGACTTCCCTTTTCTCTCTTTTCAAAAACTATTACTGTAGTTATCTACAGAATATAATACAGCTGTTTACTATTTTCTAGTTGTTTAATCTAGCCTATCTCTGACTCAGTTTTCAACCTCCACAGGAGACGTACTTTGTACATTACTTTGTGGTATCTCATTATGCCAAGTACTGTTTGAGGCACATAGCAGTACTTCACGGATGTTCGTTTGTTTCTCTCCCCTCACTTACCGTCTCCTTTCTTCTTCCCCTCCCTTCCTCCCTTCCTTCCTGGCATTGATTAGCCAAGATGCAAAATGAATATTTTTATTATGAAGGTTTATTATTATTTTTTCTCTGTGATTCCAAATTTCAAATGTCCTTAAACATCTGGAAATTTTGAAGAGTCTGTTTGGTGTATTATTGAACACATGCAGATATTCCATTTGTATTCAGTTTGGGGCAAATATCATAAACAAAATGCCCCAGGGATAGGAGACCTGGGCTCTCAGTCTAGATTTCATTTTCTCATGTAGTGAAAGATATGAAAAGTATTCATGACTGTGACTTGAAAAAGAGACTGTACATGCTTAATGACAAGTAATTATTAATGGGAAGCAGGGAAAATGATACAGTTTCAATTAGACAGGATAAATAAGTTCTGGAGACCTACTACACAATATTATTATGCTTGAACATTGCTAGGAGAGTAGATCTTAAATGTTCTCAACACAAACATAAATATGTAAGGAAATAGATATGTTAATTAGTTTGATTTAATCATGTCACAGTATATACACATATGAAGACATTACATATGTACCATAAATACATATAACTGATTTGTTAATTATACCTTAATAGAGCTGGAGAGAAAAAGGGAAATACTGATATCCAGATGAAAGTCTGGAACAAGGTGGGGCGGTAGGGACTGGAGTTACTACCATATGAAAACAGGTCCAGGGCCAATGTAAGCAGATTTTTTCATAAAATCTAGATATTTCTATTATTAATATGTAAGTAATTAATTCATTTTCAAATACTGGTGATGAATTAAAACTCTCTCGAACCATCCCTGTAGATCTAATAAAACATATATCTATAGGCCAAATTCTGTTCAGGTGTGTATGTGTATGCGTGTGTGTGTATATATAATCTATCTATATCTTGAAGCTTATAGACTTTAAGATAAAATCTTGATGAGAAATTCTTTTTTTAAAGTTTTTTGCTTTTTTTTGGAGAAGTTTTTTTTGCTATAGGGTGTGTGCACTTGCCAGAAAGACAGAGAGAGACAGAGAGACAGAAAGCATGAAATCACCCCCCAGGGGGAATGGCCATGCCGCAATCCCTTCTCCTCCATTCTCCTCTTGGGATCTTGAGCACACACACACTTGCGCCCAGCGTGAGGTTTAAGCCACCAGGTCTGTGACTCGAACTGTGGTCAACTACATGGGTGTCCAGCAACATAGCCATTATGCCAACTGCCGGTCCCTGAGAAATTATTATTATTTTTTTAATGTGTATGCAATGATAAATCAATGAATAGTCTTAAGAGGAGTGGTAAAAATCTAGTTTACATTTCAGAAGAAGCCCTCTGGCCACTTTGTAGAGGGTGGCTTCTGAAGGAAAAAGAGAAGATCATTTCCATGATTCAAGTGAGAAACGGTGGGCCTTGGAATGTAGAGAGACAGTGGCAGTAGCAGAATCTGAGTTACAGTTTGAAGTTAAAATCCAAAGGAAAGGCCAGAATCGAAATGGCACGCGGATGTGGGGCTGGAGCTATTGGGTAGATGGTGATGCCGTTTGCTGATACGGTGACTATGGTATAGCAATAAGTCTCAGGTGTAAATTTGGACAAGTTCTTTGATTTCTTATCTTGAATGTCTAGTTCAGCCATTATTGCTTTTAAACTTGGTTGCATTTCAGCTTTGACCCCATCAAGATTGTCATTTTTATTTTTTGGTGCTTCTCCCCAATCCCAGTAGTCTGCTATTTTAAAATTTTTTCTTGACATAAATTTGTTTAGTGGAATATTTTAAAATATCTAAAAGGTTATGACCTTGTTATTTGACTTCTTTTATTGCATTGTGATTAGAAAAATCTTTCTACATTCTTCTATGTTTGTTGAGATTTTCTTTGTATTTAATAGACTATTTTTTGAAAGTACCTATTTTCTCTCGATTTTACTCATAAGACCCATACTCAGATCTACTCCAAGAAAGAAAAATGGAAAAAAAAAAAATAAAATAAAAATAGAAGAATGGTCATCCTCTTTAAAATGATGGTTGTTTTGCTTTGTTATTGAAAATAGTTGATGCAAAATTAATCTTATGAGAAGGTAATGTCATGCTATTTTTCACATGAGTTTTCAAGTGAATACAGTGAAACTTTGCTACACAGCCATTTACTTTAGATCAAACTGACAAAAGGCAATGTTATTTTGAACTTTGTCCAAGGGATTTTGACCATGTCCATGGGGTTTAACCAACTGAAGGCTAGCTAGAGTGCTGCAGAACCTCCAGGGCACTTTCTCATACCACCATTCTATCCTGAGCTGTTGCACAGATCGTCAGTCCAGGGACATGCTACTCTTTCTATCATAGACCTCCCACTCTCAGGTGTCTATTTCTTCTGATTTCCTCAGATATTCTCATCATCTCTTTACTTCACTAGCCCTCATTTCTGTGAGTGTTTTGATAGCACCTGTAGTGTACTGAATCTTATGCTTATACATTTCTTCACACTTTCCTTTCTAGTTAGATATTTTGCAGAGAGCAGTTTTGTTACTGACATCTTTTTTGTTTTTAAAGGTATTTGCTATAAGGCATGTGCACTCACCAGAGAGAAGGAGACAGAGAAAAACAGTGAGAGGGAAAGTGAGAAATCACCTCCCTTCCCCTGGGGTAGAGGGACAGGGGATGGCCACACCACAATCCCTTCTCCTTCATTTCCCTGGGATTTTGGGCACACACACACAGACATGTTCAGCATGATTTTCAAGGCACCAGGTCAGAACTTGAGTGATGGTCAGCCATGTGGGAGTCCAGCACCTTAACCACTATGCTACCTGCTGGCCCCATTACTGACACTTTTTACTGGCTCTTTAACCTCCTTTCTATTTTTTTTTTTTTTAAAAACAGGATCTCACTATGTCCTAATCCTCCTATCTCTGCCTCAAGTGTAGCTGGGACTACAGGTATAAACCACTGCACCTGTTTTTTAGGGCGGGCCAGAAATCTGACCCAGGCCTCCTGTGTGGCCTCAGCTTGCCAAGTATCTGTGTCAACCACTGTGCACTGCCACAGTTAGACCTCCTTTCTGTTCTTTTTAGTAAGTAATCAAGCAGAGATAACTTGCCAAACTCCTAGTTTTCATTGTACTGTCATAATTTTTCTTTCAGTCTTTTTTTTTTCTCTTTGGGTTACTATATGAAACCACTTGGGAGAGAATAAAGTGTTTATTTCACAAGCATAGGTAATTTGTAAAACCTCATTATAAGATGTTCAATAGAAAATCTGTTTATTCTATATTATTTTTAACTTCAACTTAGATATTTTTACACTCTCCTTGTGAACAGTCAAACTCAGTTTCTAGTAGAAAGAAAATATAGAAAAGAGCCTAATGAAGTGTGTTGATCGCCAAAAGCTCAAGTAGAGTCTCTCTCATGCAGGTTCTGAAGATCACCCCCAAAAAGTCATGCTAAGAGTAAAGCAAGGTAAAGAATTCAGTTCAATTTTTTTTCCCAATTGTTAGCCAATATTTCTAGCATACATTGAAAATAAAGTAGTCTTCCGGGTACCAGTTACTAAGTAGGCTTGAATATATTATTCCAGGGGAAAAAAATGATATGAGATTTAAGTGCCAGCTCAGGAAGAGAGGCCTAGGCCAGCTTTCTCATCTTCTCTGGGCCCATTTAGTTGCAGCTTGCTTCTGAAAGAGGCAATCAGCAGTGGTTTATGATGCTCAGACATTTCTATGATGTGCGCTCACTGAAAATCATTGATGTTTCTGCTTTAACTAGATTTAGCTACTTTGGATTGAAAGCTCTGTGCTGCCTGAAATCCCATTTTACTAAACCCGCCAGTGAGTAAAACCACTGAGTCCTTCAGGAAAATTCCATTGCACAGTTAGAAGAAGCTGTTAATTACAGCAACTATCAGTCCTAAAGCTCTACCTTAAAGATACAGGCATTTTGTCTGCTCCAGCTGGTCCTTGTATCCAGCCCGGGTGGTGCCATTCAAGTGGCATCGTGTGGTTTAGTCTCTTTTGATGTGTTTCCTGAGAATCTATGATTAATGTGTCTACGCAAAATGTGTTGCGAGCAAGGCCATGCATCTTTCAGGTATCTTGTTCCTTTTCCATTTCTGGGACTCTGGGCCTCTTCCCCTGCACTCCTCTCTTCCACTCCTACCTACTTTTGGCAAAACAGCGAATTCTTAAAAAAGAAATCGAAACCAGCCCTGCACTCAATTATTTGTAGAACTGGCCCCTTTGCACTGAAAATGTTACCTTGGGAACTGAGACAAATTGTAGGCTTATGGATTATAAAGATTTTTTTTTTTGCCTTAATGAAAATTTAATTTGTTATGAATGGTTCATCATAACATATGCCAAGAAGAGCGTGCCAGAAATAACAATCTGAAGGAACACACGGGATCTAATGCTTCCATACTTTTCCAGGAGTAAAAGAGATCATTGAAACAACACATGTCAGATGCTATTACTGTCATATTGTTGAGGCCATCTGTTAAAAACCAAGATCAGGACCTGCTGCGTTCATTGAATTTGCAGTTCTGGAAAGGACAATGTCACATGGAATTAGGTTGATTCTGTTAAGAGGAGTGTACCTGAGGATTAATTTCTCTCTCTTTTCTTTTTTTACTGAAAGATCAGCCCATGTTATTTGTGTAGATGTCTGTACAAACATAGCCTTTAAAAAAAGAGCACTCAAATTTACATTGCTACACTGGTTATTCAGTCTCTGAAACACAAAATTGCAATCATAGTTTGTATATTTAGATAGATATTTGAATGTATGCATGTAAAGATGAGGAATATGGATATGTACCCGATAAAGTTAGCACTTTGAATACTTAGGGGCTTTCAGAATAAATCAAGGGTGACTATATAAAAAAAATCTGATAGTTCATAAATGAAAAAGTGTGCTGTTTCCTTTGAAATTCTGATGAGGCCTGAAAAGTGGAATTTAAAAGTAGTTTTTAATGAGATGCTTGCTCACTTTTTAGTCAGTTTTGCTTTTACAGTAAAGTATCAAGCTGGTTTTATTAAACAATAGCTACATGGGTCTCTCAGTCTCTTAGAATGTTTTTTTGGGCACCATTTCAAGTGTCCCTGCTAACATTCCATTTGTCTTGTATTCTATGGTTCTTTATATTCTCTCCTATTACACCCTCCTCTCATACAAATAACAAAAGAGTAAAACTTTTATTATTTTTTTCTCATTCTGTTTGCTAATGCTGATCAAGCTCTGTGGCTGGAATTCTTTGTACAAGCCTATTGACCTAATGCATTTGTTGTCAGGGGCTGACTGCATTAGGTAAGTCATGGACAATCTTTCAATCTTATTTTCCTTATCTATATAATGTTTGGAATAGATTTAATAATCACTAATATCCTCTGTGTCTTTAAAAGTCCAGGATCCTGGGACCAGCAGTTAGCGTAATGGCTATGTCACTGGACTCCCATGTAGTCGACCGCGGGTTGAGTCCTGGACCTGGTGGCTTAAACTCAGGCTGGGCGCATGTGCATGGCCAAGATCCTGAGAGGAGAATGGAGGAGAAGGGACTGTGGCATGGCCATCCCCCCTTGGGGGTGATTTCTTGCTTTCTATCTCTCTCTCTGTCTTTCTGGCGAATGCATGCGCCCTAGAGGAAAAAGACACTACCAAAAAAAAAAGTCCAGGATCCTAAGACTCCTGTATAACAATGCTATATTTTCATTTTATATCAACAGATAATATAGCATTAATGAGATATAATAAAATTACCCAGAAAATCTAAGCTTTCAAATAATAGTGTTTGATATATATCTTTACCATGACAATGGCATATTTTCCATAGTTCTCTAATTTTTTTTTGTGTGTGTGTGCGTGTATTTCCACTGAGAGTTCTTTCATCTTATTCTATATTTTCCTGCAAATGCATCTCTGTCCATCTAGTTGTCCATCTATCCATTCATCTATTGCTTTTGATGTCATAAATGACTTAGGAGCATGCAGCCTGTTTCTCATTGATTTTCTGTGTATGAAGGTCAAGGCTGTTCCCATGACAAGTCTAGGGAATTGTTTTTAATCTTCACATGCATAAGAATTGGGTGTGAAGGGAATGGAGGTGTGGACTAAGATAAAATAAATGAGGATCCAGACAGTTTAAACTACAGGCAACACCAAAGTAGCAGGGGTGGCTATGGAGGCAAGGAGAAGAGGATCACTTTAAAGGTTTGGAGTAGGGGTTTATTGGTAGAATCCTGTCATTTATCACTCATTCCTAGGACTTCCAAAGGAAGAAGCACAGACACAGACTAATTTAAAATAGATAATATCTTTGTGGTTCCTTGGGTGGTCCTGCCTGACAAGTGCTGGAGCACAAGACTTAGGTCTAGAAGTCTAAGAAGATTCCCATTTCCTCTCACCTGATAGTTACCCCTCACAGCAGACCCATTTGACCCGGGCAGCTATGACCTGAGAGCTAGGGTGTCTAACTTCACTGCAGTGGTCCTGTCCACTTGTGTAATCAGTCCAGCATCTGTTTTGGCCTCTGACTAATCTCCAGTATTTCCTAGTTGGACCTAGGGAATGACGTGTGCATGTGCTGTGGACAGGGGATGGGATTCAGCTAGCGATGGAGTGAGCAGTGCTGAGAGCATAGGCAGAAGTCATCCCTGTGAGCAGAGCAGATATACAGGAAGGTAAGGGTAGAAGTACCGCCTGACTCCTGCGGTTGATACAAAAATAGTGAACATGCTGAGTACGGTTGATTGCTCACCTTCGTGGTTCTGTCTACAACCCTCAGGGAACCTGTTGCCTACTGTTCCAGACTATTTTTAGGATTTAGCTTAATGAGATTATACTTATTTTCTTTTGGGGATCAAAATACTTTATACTTTGTTTTATGTTCTAGTAAGGAGGAATTCTGCTTATATGTTCGATTGAAATTTATCCTGAACTTAATTTTTTTCTGGTGACATTGTAAGCTACTGTTTTATTATGATCTTTCATAGTTTGATAGAGGGTCCCTAGTCCCCTGGAAAAGTGTAAATCATATTTTACATATTTGATTAAATTAAAAAATTGTCTGCTATAAAAATGCTCTGTGGGCGTGAACAAAGTAGTTTATTGCTCTTGAGGATCATGTAGTTTGGTTAACAAATATTAATACTGTACTTATTGATCCATTTTAACATCCTTAAAATTTAGATACCTCTTACAATCAAGAGCATGGCTTAATTTAATTGGCAGCAGTTAAATTATTTTTTTTTCTTGGAGAGGTTTTTGCTATCAGGTGCATGCTCTTGCCAGAAAGACAGAGAGACAGAGAGATAGAAAGCGAGGGGATGGCCATGCCACAGTCCTTTCTCCTCCATTCTCTTCTTGGGATCTTGAGCATGCAAGCACACGTGCACAGTGTGTGTTTAAGCCACTGGGTCTGGGTCTCAAACTGTGGTTGGCTACATGGGAGTTCAGTGACATAGCCATTACGCCAACTGCTGGTCCCAAAATTCTTAATGATATATGAAACATGCCTCTTATAATGTCTTCCGATTCAATGAGGCGTAGTAGCATCAGTAATCTAGACAATGCTATTTGCCATTCTATTTGATAAGCATAAGCTGTGACTGACTCTGGGCTGGAAAATTGGACTCTGTGTTTCTTTCAGTCTCAGTGTCAGCACCTACATTGTGTGAGTATCTCGCCAGTGGACAGTGATTCTAGAATCTGAAGATTCATCATTGTCTCAGAACATCCTCCCAAATGCAAGTCAATGATCTCATTTGGTATTGGTATTATGTACATGAAACAGAAATATCTTCCAACACTGGAAGAAACAATGGGTATTCTAGGCTTAATGAAAGATAACACAAAAGACTTCAACCTCTCATTATTCTTAAAGATTTTCAAAGGTAAATGTGATGAAACATGTTTTTATTTTATTTATTTAAAATAATTTTCCAGAGAGCACGTGTCCTTACCAGCCATAGATATACAGGGAGAAGTAGAAAGCACCTCCCGCCCCATGGAGCATAATTGCATTGCCATCCCTTCTTTTCTCTTTCCTGTTGGTATTTTGGGCACAGGTACACATACATCCAGTGTGCTTTCCAACCTGTGGGGCCAGGATTTGACCAATATGGTAGGCCGTGTGGGATCTGGCTCCCTTAACTGCTAAGTCATGAGGTCGGTCCTGACTATATATGAGTTTTAAAAATATCATCACTATAATAAAAGACCATAAAGTATTTACTTTATAGAACAAGATATAATATGACATTTTTGGCATTGACACGAAGACTGTATAATATCCAAGTCATTTCTACGCATTTGTACATTTGTAAAACAACAAACGTCTATCGTGTACAAGGTGTTTAGCCAGTCTAGAAGAGTATAGTAAGACGTCAAGAGATATCATTATGAATTTTGCCTTTAAGCACTTAAATATAGGTGGTTAACATAAATGTATTTATAGTAAATAAAATATAAAATGGCAGAATATACATACATATTTGAGTGAACACTTACAATTGTTTATTAAATAAATTATTTAAAACATTAAAAAATTTATCTGAGACATTAAAAGTGTAACTGTTTATTAAAAGAAAGTTATGAACAGGGGAAGGAAACCTATTATATAGCATGATAAGAGATAAGTGGCCCAAGAATGGTACAAAAATTTTTATAGAAATGTTAATATCGGGTCATCAGAAAAGTAGTGATGTATTCTTGCATGAAAAATGTAGAATAGAGATGTCATGACTTCTCTGACAACCCAATAGTTATGTTCCAGCAAGGGGTGATTTTAGAGCCAATGAAATTTTTGAGCCATGTCTAAAAACTAGTAGGATTCCAGTGGTGAAATACAAGGGAATGCATTCCTGATCTGAAGAGGACCAGAAAAAAGTCCTTGTTTCATTAAGACATGTTTATTTGTGGGACTAGCAGTTAGCATAATGGCTATGTTGCTGGACTCTCATGCAGTCAAACCATGGTTTGAGTCCCGGACCCAGTGGCTTAAAATCATCCCGGGTGCATGTGTGTGCCCTCTCAAGATCCCGAGAGGAGAATGGAGAAGGGATTGTGGCCGCATTGTGGTGCGGCCATCCACCTGGGGATGATTTCTCACTTTCTGTCTCTCTGTCTCTCTCTTTCTGGCAAGAGCACGTACCCTATAGCAAAAAAACTCTCCAAACAAACAAAAGGGAAAGATATATTTATTTGCTACACGTGGGAGCCAAGGGAGAGATAAAGGCTGAGGACACAGATGGCATCAAATGATACAACAGGGTATGGGAAGAAGTAAGTGGTGATGGGATCTGAAAGATATGTTTATTTGCTACACGTGGGAGCCAAGGCTGAGGACACAGATGGCATCAAATGATACAACAGGGTATGGGAAGAAGTAAGTGGTGATGGGATCTAGGGCATTAGGGCATGGGCTGAGTGATTAATCTTAGGTAAGAGACGTAATTCTGGACCTGATGTTGATGCAGCAGTAATTCCTGGTGCTCTGAGGCTGACCTTACATGGGAAGGTTCTGGGTTTGCATCTGGAGACCTGCATGAGTACACTGGGCACATGTGTGCTCATGGTTGGGTCTAGCTTAAGCTGGGAAAGGGAGAAAGCAGCTGTCTCTGTCAGTTGGGGATATTGTCGGTGTCTCGTCCTTTCATAGAAGAAATTTATAAATAAACTTAAAATAAGCAAAAGATATAACTTCTCCTCTGAGCCAGGAAGAAAGGAATTAGTAAGTATAGATGCAGAGGAATTACTTTTGGGGGTCAGAAATCTGAAAGTAGAGCGAGTTTGCATCCGATGGTTTCTATTTTCTCTTTGAAATCAGGTTTTCTGATTAGATGTAAAGGGATGGTGCATGCTTGAGTAGGTGAGGATTGATTAGACTGAGGAAGGCTTGGAATAACTGTTCAGGGAATGGGAGGGAAAATTGAACAAAGATAATAAGAAAAAAGAACAAAACAAAATAAAACTACTGGCCAGCACCCGAGGCCCATTTGAAGTGGAAACCATGATGGGTATCAATCTGTGCAGTTTTCCCCCCAGCAACCTTTACCAGCCGAGGTATGTATAGTAGAAGAGAAGTGGACTGCAGGACTGCAGTAGACAGAATTGTCATAAATGATTCAGCTTAGGAGGGGCTAGGAATGAAGAGGTCTTGAAGAAGGTGATAAGTAAACCTGGAGGAAATAAAGGAGTGGGTTATATGGAAGTTCAGGGGATTGTGTTGGCAAAATAGAATATTAACATCTTGGGTGCTTAGGCTGAGTAAGGTCCCAGTAGTGGAAAGGATGCTACTTGATAGTCATCTACAGTGATACCACATTACCTCGGTTTCTAAGTCCTCAGTGGGTCTTGAGCAGTGATCTGGAGGCCAACAGATGTTGATAAGGTAGAAGGCTAGAAGGAATTATAGGAGAAAGAAAGATACCTTGAAAAACTGAAAGCATATTTAAAAAAATCGAGGTTGGAAAGAACAAAGAAGGTCTGCAATAAACAGTGGGCGAATGACAGTGATATCTAAATATTTTCAGCTTAAAGTATATGGGCTGTAGGAGAATGAGTGTTTAAGATGTATACAAAGAAAGCAGTATTTTCAGGGGGGAGGTGTACCTTGGAGATTAGGTGGTAGCAGTTTAGCCTAAGGATTACAGTATGAACTGCAGAATCGGACAAAAGCTAAGTCAAAGCTAGGCTACAGAGCATTGTGATTCTGGGCAGCATAGCTTTGTTGTGCCTTGGTTTTCTCATCTGCAAAGTGAAACTTTATTAATGGTACCTGGTTATTGTAGAGCTTAAATACTACCATACTTTTCTCCTACTTCACAAATCTCTCATCCTTAGTTCCTTTAGTAGTTCTTTCTCCTGCCTAGGCTTTTGATGTTGGTATGTTCGAGGGTTCAGATTTTTTTTCTGCTTCATTTTCTTTCCTCCATGACTTTTTTCTTCCCTTTTCCTGCTTTCTGTCTTATTATTCAACTTCATAGTTTTAAATGTCATTTATGGTTGATGATTCCTAAATTTTGATCTCTAGTCCAGACCTTCCTTTTAATCTTCAGACTCATAGATCCACTTGCCTGTTAGAACTTTCCATTTGGAGGGCTATTAGCTATCTCCAATTCAGTATGCTCCCAGCTGGAATCCTGATCATCTCCCTCAAACCACCTTCACCCATAGTCTTCCCCTCTCTCTGATGGAAACTCCATCTAGATGCCAAGGCCAAAACCTTTCAAACCATCCTTACTGAGTTTACCTTACACTATTCCTAGCATTTCTCTCATCTTTTCTCAAGATAACTTGAGCTTACCAGAGAAATCTTTAAAAAATGTTAAGTCAGATCATATCACTCTTGTAACACTGAACAACAGTTTATTTTTCTCAGAAAATGAAAGTCCTTGCAAAGGCCTACAAGCCTTTATGCAATCCACACTCTCCTTCCTTCTCTGGTCTTATCACCTGTGCCGTCTTCCTGTCTTACCTCCATGCAGTCTGTGCAGCTTCCTGGATTCCTGAACAAATCATTTATTCTTATTCTAGAGTCTTGTGCTAACAATTTTTCTCAGCCTAAAATGCTTTCTTTTCATGTATTTTCTTATTTAACTTCCTTACCTCACCTTCAAGTCTTAGTTCAAATCACACTTCTTCAGTGAAATCTGTGCTGACCACCCCATTTAATAATGCACACACCAGCATCACCCCTGCCTCTTTTCTGCCATGGTACTTCCAATCTCTTAATCCTGCTTTACTTTTTATTATCACCTCTTTATATACTTCCCAATTTACTTATGTATTATGTTTAGTCATTATTGACCATCTCCCATGCAATGAAAACTCCACATAAGCAGGGATCTCTCTCTCTTTCTTCACTGACAGACACTAAGAATTCAGTACGGTTCTTAGCAAGTTGTGGTTCCTCGGTACATATTTGTTGAGTGAATAAAAGAATGAATAAATGGACAACGATAAAGTACTTCCTATAGGCTGGATATTATACCAAGTACGCCCTTAGTGTTACTTCTTATTATTGGTAGTATATTTTAATTAGGGGAAAGGAATGAAGAATACATCCTAGGACAGTTTGAGGAAAGGATGAGATAGCAGGCTTTTAAGTTGATGCAGATTGGCAAGCAGATTATGACCTTAAAATAAACCCATGCAGGCTATTGGTTTCTCTGTAAGAGCTCCCTGGAAGAAGGTACCTTAGGGAGAGCACAGTTAGGAAATAATTTACCCAGAGATAATTATTACTAACAGGAATGAGTCTTTTCCCACCCTGACTCACTCAATGGAGACTACTTTTAAGTAATTATCTTGGTTAAATTTTATTAATCTTTTGGCACTGAACGAAATGGTGCACTTTATTGGAGGACACTGTTCACCACTGAGGTTTTAAAGCTCTTGGGGGAGCATTTGAATGAGAATAGAATTTGATAGCTGGATTGATTTAGGAGAGGTTGCTCACATTTTCCTTACTTTTTCTTTCTTTATCTCTTGAATGTTTTGGCAATTAGTGAGTTTAAGAGAATTGCAAAATTTTAGTTCAGAGAATATGGGATTTTCTGATTACTTGGGATGAGTTTTTACACCTTTTGAATTTTGATGCTTCATGTTCTTATACTGCCCGTTGCTTTAAATATTGCAATGTAGGACCTGGGAGTTTTATGGTAGATCCAGGGATGTAGGTACATATTTTAAATAAGCTTAATGGAAACTTTGGTATTACTAACATAATTATATTCTCCACAGGCAATGATGAAAATGTACAAAGGGACCAGCAGTTGGCGTAATGGGTATGTTGCTGAACTCCCATGTAGTCGACCGTGGCTCGAGTCCCGGCCCTGGTGGCTTAAACTCACGCCAGGTGTGTGTGTGTGTGTGTGTGCCCAAGATTCCGAGAGGAGAATGGAGGAGAAGGGATTGTGGCATGGCCATCCCTCCAGGGGGGTGATTTCTCTCTTTCTGTCTCTGTCTTTCTGGTGAGTGCATGTGCCCTATAGCAAAAACCTCTCCAGGAAAAAAAAAAAGAAAAGAAAAAAAAAAAGAAAATGTACAAAGAAGAACAATTGGCCCTTATCACCAGGGATAACCACTGTTTAACCTGTTATCCTACTGATGTATTGTGCAAGTTTTGTCTGGAGTTATTAAAAAAAAGCTAGATATGCGGGTACTTCATAAAGTTCATGGAAAAATGAAATTGGAGCATGATTTACTTCCTTGGGCAAAATAAATTGAAGCCCATGTACAATTTTCCCATAAAAAGTATTTTCAAGAACTTTTTGGAGAGCCCTCAATTGCCATGGAACTTACTCATAAGGTATCAAATCCACCTTACAGTCCATAGGTTATTATTCCTAACCCTTTCTTGCATATGGGCTTTTCTCACAATCTAATAAAAGTTATAAATTCCCTCCCCCCAAGTCTCCATATGGTCAGGGACATAAACTTTGCATTTTATTGTCAGGGATTTTATGGACGACCTGAGCTATAATACCTTATAGATTCTGGGATAAAATCCTTGATACAGGCACACACCCTTTTTCAAATTTTTGAAATCTAATAAATTATGAAAAATTAAAATGCTTTCTTATACACTTGTTCAAAGATAACTATGTTATGTTGGTTAAATTTTATTAATATTTTAAAGTTCTTCAAACAGGTAATGGAAATATAGAATTAAAGTGCAAGTTTATTTTGGTATAAAAACTTTAAAATCTAGGACCAGCAGATGGCATAATGGTTATGTCGCTGGACTCCCACATGGCCGACCGCTGTTCAAATCCCAGATCTGGTGGCTTGAAATTCATGCCAGCTGCATGTGTGTGCATGCCCAAAATCCCAAAAGGAGACTGAAGAAGGGATTATGGGGTGGCCATCCCCACTGGGGGGGGGTAATTTCTTGCTTTCTGCCTCTCTATCTCTCTAGCGAGTGCATGCAACCTATAACAAAAATCTTTAAAAAAAAAAAGTTCATGCATAGCTTTTTTCTCATAATATGCATTTTCCATGAGCTTTGTGAAGATCCCTTGTAGTGACCATCTGTGGCTTTTAGCTGCCTAGCACCCATTGTTTTTATTTTTGTAAATTTGCTGTAGAGTGCATTCATTCATCAGAGAGAGACAGAGAGAGAGGGAGACAATCAGAAAGCACCCTCCAGGGGGAGGGGCCACACCCCAATCCTTTTCTACTCCATTCTTTTGAGATTTTGGGTACACATGCACATATGTCCAGTGTGTTTTCCAAGCAGCCTGATCTAGGATTCGAACTGCATAGTGACCATGTGTGATGGAGCCACCTTAACCATTATGCCGCTGACAGGCAGCCTAAGCACCTGCTTTATCCATTTTACTGATAATACTGCCCACATACCGTGTTACGGGGTGAACATATGACCTGGGTTGCACCAACAAGATCTGATCTTGGAATGCTAAACTAAGAATTAAAATTAAGCAGACTGACATTTTACCAAATGTGTTAGAATCCATGCATCTGACTGAGTAATTTCTTTTCCACTGTAATCATCTTTGGAGATTTCATTTTAATTATGATTATGTCATGGTTCAAAATACTTTTGAGTTCCTCTTCTGGGATTGCCTTTAACGGAAATTATGAGCTATATAACAAAGTCACATAGTCAAAACTCTTGGTTGAAAGTTACAGAAAATCCCACCCAATGACTTAAACAAGAAAGGAATTTATTGGCTCATGTAACTGGAAAGTATAGGAGAGAGCTCTGTTTCCAGACACAGATGGACAGAGAAACTCCATGTATCAGAATCTAGTTTCTCTCCTTGTCTCTAAGTGCTGCTCCCTATATCAGAATCTAGTTTCTCTCCTTGTCTCTAAGTGCTGCTCCCTAAGTGCTGCTCCCTTTTCACTGGCTCCATTCTCAGACAGGTTCTTCCTTTGTGGTGTCAAAAGTAACTGTGTCATCCTTTCAGACTGAAGAACCCCTCATAAACAGAGCATCATTTCTGTAGCTCCTAGAGAAGTCCTGAGACTTGGACTGCACACAAATAATGAAACCCCCTCGGAGGCCAAGGTAGTGAGATGTGGCTTTTGGTTCAGCTCTGTGACAGGTGCTTCCCTATGGACTCTTATTTCCACCCAAAGTCCATAGACTAAGAGTGGCAGAGGAGATGAAGAATCAAAATAGGGGATTATTACTGGAAGAAGGGTCACAAAATAGTGAGATTATTCAATAGTAAATGTGTTAAAATATTTTCTTTTTAAAAATATTCCTTTTTTTTTTTTTAAATTCTTGGAATCCTTGGAATCTCTGCTCAAAACCTCATCTTCCAGACTCCATAAAAGCTCAGACAGAAGTCATTTAAATCTGCGGTGTGACCTGCCATGTGCAAGGACCAATGAAACTGAATCTCTGGTCTAAACCCCATTTTCCAGACCCCGAAAAAGGTCAGATAGTTGCAGACACCTTTTTTTAAGGAACACACCACCAAATGACTAAAATTCAGAGAGAGAATGCAGAGTGAGCAGCAGGGAGAAATACAGAGCTTCAGAGAGTACGGCTCATCTCCTCCCACATGCCTCTGAACTCTCAGTTGAAACCCCGCAGCTCAGCCCAGGTGCACCTATTCCCTAGAAACTGAGGCCTTTGTAGTATCAAGTTCCAAAATCAAAAGCTCAGGTTGCTTGGTGAGCATAAGGGAAACAACTGTAGAAAGATTGTGGGTCACCTTCTCCCACACACCTCTGAATGCTTAGAATTAACTCCAAGAAATTAGAAAGAAATGAATAATCCATCAGATGACCAGAAACCACTGCAGAGGCACAAGAAATATGAAAAACCAAGAAAATAGCTCTCTCCCAAAGGAAAAAAAACAACCCTTCATCGTCCACAGAAAGTACAGTGGGACTCATGTAAATGTCTGATAAAGAAATCAGAATATTCATAGTCACAAAACTAACGAGATGCAAGAGATGAGAAATGAACTTCAAAATGTCTAAGAGAAAAGAACAATGAGTTCTAGGAGGTGAGGAAGTTATTTCACGATTTGAAAGAAAAAAATACATGCTATAAAAAGAATCAAATGCAGCTGTTAGAGATGAGGGTTGTAATACAGGAAATCAAAACTTACCTCAGGATCAGCAGCTAGCATAATGGCTGTGTCGCTGAACTCCCATGTAGCCAACCATAGTTTGAGTCCTGGACCCGGTGGCTTAAACTCATGCTGGGCGCATGTGCGTGCCTGCCCAAGATCCCGAGAGGAGAATGGAGGAGAAGGGACTGTGGTGTGACCATCCCCCCTGGGGGGTGATTTCTTGCTTTCTATCTCTCCATCTCTGTTTTTCTGGCAAGCGCATGCGCTCTTTAGCAAAAACCTCTCTTAAAAAAAAAAAAAAACCCAAAAACAAAAAAAAAGCAAGCAACTTACCTCAAAAGTATTAAAAAGCAGATAGGACCATGCAGAAGACTGAATCTCAGAGATTGAAGACAAAATCTCTGACCTAGAAAAAAATCACCAAAAAGACTGGGGGAAAAAAACCCCACAAAACCCAAATGAGCATAATATACGAGAAATACTAGATACAACTAGATACAATGAAGTGCCCAAACATCCAGCAAGCAACTTACCTCAAAAGTATTAAAAAGCAGATAGGACCATGCAGAAGACTGAATCTCAGAGATTGAAGACAAAATCTCTGACCTAGAAAAAAATCACCAAAAAGACTGGGGGAAAAAAACCCCACAAAACCCAAATGAGCATAATATACGAGAAATACTAGATACAACTAGATACAATGAAGTGCCCAAACATCCAGATAATTGATATCCCAGAAGGTGAAGAAACAAATAAAGGCATTCATAATCTATTCCATAAAATCCTGGACAAAAATTTTCCAAACCCAGAGAGACATTTAAATATCCAGACCCAAAAAATACAAAGGACTCCTAATAGAATCAACCTAAGAAGATCTTCTCTAAGACACATCATAGCCAGATTGGCCAAATTCACAGACAAAAATAAGATACTAAAATTGGCAAGAGAAATGTCAGGTTATTTACAAAGGTTATCCCATCAGGCTAACATCAGACCTCTTATTGGAAATAATGTGAGCAAGGAAAGATGGGAAAATATATTCAAAGTGTTAAATGAAAAACAGTTTCAACCAAGAATACTATACCTGGCAAGATTATCCTTCATATGGGAAGAAAAAATTAAAACATTCTCAGGTAAACAAGACCTGAAAGAATTTTCCAACACTAGACCAGCTCTTCAAGAAATTCTGAAAGGAGTGCTTTACCAGGAAAACTAAAGACACACAGACAGAAATAAGAGAACAGAAAGCAACCAAGAAAATGCTAGGGACAAGTGTGGAAATTCAATAATAACGTTGAATGTTAACTTCCAGGATTTAAATGGAAAGATTGGACCACAGTAACACAGCAAATTCAACAGAAGAGAGATTAATTAAATGAGACTGAAGTGGTGAAATAGAATTTTATAACTTTTGAGTAAAACATTACTGATTTTTTTTTTTTTACTATGCTTGTTTTCCAGATTTAAGGATTTTGCTTTTGTTTGAGCTGTGAATAGGTTCACCAATTTGTTAAAGTGCCTATTTTGCTTCATTGTTTGCTTTTTTTTTGGGGGGGGGGTTTGTTATAGGGTGTGTGCGCTTGCCAAGGAGACAGAGAGAGACAGACAGAAAGCAAGAGATTACCCCCTGGGAAAATGACCATGCCACAATCTCCCTTCTCCTCCATTCTCCTCTTGGTATATTGGGCACACATGCACATGCGCCCGATGTGAGTTTAAGCCACGGGGTCCAGGTCTTGAACCACGGTCAACTACATGGGAGTCCAGCGACACAGCTATTATGCCAACTGCTGGTCCCAATTGTTTGTGTTTTAAATTAAAACATAAGCTCTTTTCCCTTCCTGATCCCTCTGGAATTGGAAAATACTTGTGAGTATTCTTATTTTGTGGTAGAAGGGTTATCTGTATAAGTTCAGTAATACCTGTGCCTTGCATCAGAAATTGGAAATACTCGTTATTGCCAGGGCTTTGACTGGAATGTCATATCTGAAGATAGGACCAAAAATCTATGGAGCTAAGGAAGATCTTAAAGCCAACAGAAGCTCTGGGAAAGATGGCCTGGCACCATATGCAATTCTGCTTGGCAGAGAGGATTAGAGAAGCCATGTGAAAAAATTCATACCATAAAATAACCTGGATTTAGCAAGTCCAGCATTGAAATCAGTAGAGATTGCAAAAGAGCAGCCACAACCAGAAGATTACCTTGAAGAAGATTTTGCCACTCTTAGTCCATGGACTTTGGGTGGAAATGAGTCCATAAGGAAGCACATGCACAGAACTAAACCAAAAACTATGTTGCACTACCTTGACTTCAGAGAGGATTTCATTGTCTGTATGCAGTCTAAGTCTTGGGACTTTTTGAGGAGCTATAGAAATGATGCTCTTTGCTTCTGAGGGATCTTCAGCCTGAAAGGATGACATAGTTCCTTTTTTTTTTTTTTTTTTTAAGATTTTCACTGTAGGGCGCGTGCGCTCGCCAGACAGACAGAGAGAGACATGGAGACAGAAAGCGAGAAATCACCCCCCAGGGGGGGATGGTCACGCCGCAATCCCTTCTCCTCCATTCTCCTCTCGGGATCTTGGGCACGCACGCACACGCGCCCGGCGTGAGTTTTAAGCCACCGGGTCCGGGACACGAACCGCGGTCGACTACGTGGGAGTCCAGCGACATAGCCATTACGCTAACTGCTGGTTCCCCCGACACAGTTACTTTTGACACCACAAAGGAAGAGCCTGTCTGAGAATGGAGCCAATGAAAAGGAAGCAGCACTTAGAGACAAGGAGAGAAACTAGATTCTGATTACCGCAGAATCTGTTGAGGATCTCTCCCTCATGACAACATTACCCCCTTTTCCCAGCCTCTCAGTTCATCAGGATCTTGGGCACACTCAGATGCCCCGGTGTGTTTCAGGTTAACTGAGCCAGATCCAAATTCAGTCACTTGACTTCCTGCACTGTAGTTCAATAGACTGTGCCACTGAGACTAGGCTTTAAAACATTTAAAATAATTCATTAGTCAATACTCTGAAAAACTGTCGGCATATTAGAAAGGCTTTATATTGAGTGACTAGAATTGTCTGTGACAGGGAGAGACATTAATTTATTTCTTCATTCTCCTAGTAAACATGCCAAACACCTGTCATGTGTGAGGCAATGTACTGAGCGAAGTGACAAACACAAAAGTTAATGAGATAATCCTTGCCCTGAGAAACTTGCAGTCAAGTAAGACCACTGGAACAGCTATAAAAGAATTTTAACTCAGAGCAGCCGAGAGTAATTAACACTCATTTGCACTCTATTGTATCACTTTTATAGTACCTATTTGCTACTTTAAAAATATTTTTCCGTTTAGCATGTATGTCTCTTTTTTAAAGAATATTGCAAATATTTTATTACATTCTAAGAAAATAATTGAATAGTTAACCTTTTTGTGTGATTATAAAACTTAAAATCAATAAGAGCACCATGTATTAAGCTTTGATAAGAAAGAAACTATGGCATCAGGCAGTTTTCCATTATGGTTGCTACAAATTTAAAATTAAAACTAGATAGAATGCATGTCTCTTGAGGACTGTAACTCTCTTCTTTATCAGATGTTAGGTGCTACACATAAATATTATATCATATGAATCTCAGCAGATATGAGTATTTCTAGACTGCCAGGAACAATGAAAATGCTATTTGAAGCATGTTATTCCTTGTTCTAACTCAAGTACCCTTTCCACAGGTATGTTTTCAAATCTTTTGCTTTTTGTCTTCCAGATTTACTGACATATAATTGACAAATAAAAATAGTATGTATGCAAGGTATACAGTGAGATGATTTGATATATGTACACATTGAGAAATGATTATCACAATCAAATATCCATCACCACACTTAGTCACCGGTGTGTGCGTGTGTGTGTGTGTGTGTGTTGGGAGTGAGGTGAGGATATTTAAGATCCAGCCTACAAGGAAATTTCAAGTAAACAAAGCTGTATCATTAACTATGGTGGAAATGCTGTACGTTAGAGTTCCAGAACTTATTCATCTTATAGCTGAAAGTTGGTACCCTTTGACCAACTTTTCCCCATTTCCCCTACCACCAGCCCCTGACAATCACCATTTTATTCTCTCCTTTGCTTTTTAATTTTGTTTCTTTTACTGTACCAAAGACATTGCCAAGACAAATGTCAGAGGTTGTTTTCTGTTTTCTTCTAGGAGTTTTATGATTTCAGGTCTTATATTTAAGCTTTTCACCCATTTCAAACTAGTTTTTTCCAGATGGTGTAAGACAAGGGTCTGTTTTGTCTTGTGCATGTAGATATCCAGTTTTCCCAACATGACTGAGCAAAGATGAACTTTTCCCCATAGTATATCCTTGATGCCCTTATTAAAGATTAGTAGACCATGCACATGTTGGGTTTATTTCTGGGCTCTCTATTCTGCTCCATTGGTTTTTGTGTCCTTTTTAATGCTATACTTTAAAATTATTTTTACTACTATAGATGTAATATTATTAAGATTAGGAACTTGAGTTCTTTAGTATTGTTATTGCTCAAGATTGCTTTGTCTATTTGGGATCTGTTGTGGTTTCATACTAATTTTAGAATTGTTCTTTATATTTCTGTGAAAAATGCTACTGGAATTTTTAAAAATCTTTTTAAAAACATTTTGTATATTCATTTATTTTCATTTGACCAGAGAAAGACAGACACATAGAGAGAAGGAAAGGAAGAGAGCAAGCCACCAGGTCCAGGAATCGAACTGTGGTCGGCCATGTGGGAGTGTCCAGCGCCCTAACCACCACGCCACCTGCTGGCTCTGCTATTGGAATTTTGATAAAGATATCAATGACTCTGTACATCACTTTGAGTAGTATGGGCATTTTAGCAATATTAATGCTTCCAATCTGTAAATATAAGCTTCTTCCATTTATTTCTGTCTTTTTCAATTTCTTTACCAATGTCAGATAATTTTCAGTGTACAGATCTTTCACTTCCTTAGTTAATTTTGTTCCTAAGTATTTTTTTTTTAAGTGGAATTATTGTCTTAATTTCTTTTTGAGATAATTCATTGTTGGTGGATAAAAATGCAGTTAATCTTTTGCATATCGACTTTGTGTCTTGCAACATTACTGAATTTATTAGTTCCAACAGTTTTTTTGAAAGTCTTTATTTTTTTAATTTTTAATGTATAAGATCATTTCAACAATAAGTGGAGACTATGATTTTTCATTTCACTTTGGATACCTTTTATTTCTTTTTCTTGTCTGATTGCTCTGGCTAAGACTTCCACTACTTTGTTGAGTACGATTAGTGAGTGTGGGTACTGTTGTCTTATTTTTGTTCTTAGGGGAATAATTTTAGCTTTTTAACCATTGAATGTTATGTTAGCTATGGGTTTGTCCTATAGAGCTCTTACTATTTTGAAGAACATTCTTTCTAAAGAATTTTTTTTTTGAGTTTTGACTGTGAAATAATGCAGAATTTTGTCAGTTGCTTTCCTGTATATACTGAGGTGATTACACAATTTAAAAAAATTGCTATAGAGTACATGCACTCATGGGGGGGCGGGTGAGAGAAACCCCTACCCCACGCTCCAGGGGAATTGGCCTTTCTACAATTCCTTCTTATTCTTCTCTCAGGATTTTGGGCATAAATGCACACGCCTCACGACGCTGGGTTCTGGACTCAAACCTTGCAGTCAGCCATGTGGAATCTAGCTATCTCAACCACCACACCATTGACTTGCCTGATTGTATAGGTTTATCCTGATTATATAATGAAATCCACATTTTATTAATGTGGTATATCACATTTATTGATGTGTGTGTGTGTGCTGAACTATTCTAGCATCCTGGAGATAAATGCCGCTTGGTCATGATGGATGATCCTTGTATGTGCTATTGAGTTCAGCTTGCTAGTATTTTCTTAAGGATTTTTCTTTCTTTTTTTTTTGGGGGGGGGGGGGGATTTTCACTGTAGGGCGCGTGCGCTCGCCAGACAGACAGAGAGAGACATAGAGACAGAAAGCCAGAAATCACCCCCCAGGGGGGATGGTCACGCCGCAATCCCTTCTCCTCCATTCTCCTCTTGGGATCTTGGGCACGCACGCACGCACATGCGCCCGGCGTGAGTTTTAAGCCACCGGGTCTGGGACACGAACCGCGGTCGACTACGTAGGAGTCCAGCGACATAGCCATTACGCTAACTGCTGGTTCCCAAGGATTTTTATTTCTATGGTCATCAGATATATGGGCCTGTAATTTTCTTTGCAGTATCATTATCTGATTTTTGTATAAGGATAATGCTGTTCTTGTAAAATTAGTTTTTAAAGTGTTTTTTATTTTTATGGAAGACTTTGAAAAGGATTGTCATTAATTCTTCTTTAAATGCTTGGGAGAATATATCATGAAATCATCTGATTCTGGACTTTATTTGTTAAGTTTTTTTTTCCAGTAGTACAATATATAATTTATTCTTAAGAATGTTCCATGTGCACTTGAGAGAAACGTGTATTCTGCTGCTGATGAATAAAATTTCTGTATATATCTGTTAGGTCCATTTGGTCTATAATCTTTTAAAATTCTTCTCTTACTGATTTTTTTCTATCTAGATGATCTATTGTTAAAGTGATGTATTGAGTTCTCTTCCTATCGTGTTGCTGTTTTATCTCTTCCTTCTCAGTTGCTGTTTGCATTATGCATTTGTTTTTGTAATGTTGGGTACATATATAGTTACAATTGGCTTATTCTCTGGTGAACTGATCCCTTTGCTATTATATAGTGACCCTTTTTTGGATCTTATGACAGATTTTGATCAAAAGTCTATTCGGTTTGATGTAAGTACAGTTCTTTTATTGTTGTCATTGACTCTTGACAATTTGATTATAATGTGTCCTGGAGTTTTTCTCTTTGGGTTGATTTTGTTTAAGATATTTTGAGCTTCATGAATTTGAATGTTCATATCCATCCCCAAATGTGGGAAACTTTCAACTATATTTCTTTAAGTCAGTTTTCTACCCCTTTCTTCTTTTTCTGAATCTCCCATAATTTATATATTTGTATGCCTGTGGGTGTCTCATTAGTCCCTTACACTTTCTTCATTCTTTTTTTCATTATTGTTTTAGTTTCTAGCTCTAATTGTCTAATTTCAAAGGACCCGTCTTTGAGTTTCTAATTTTTTCTTCTGCATCAAGTATGCTATTGAAGGTCTATTTGAATTTTCCAGGTTTATTGAATTTTTCAGTTCTCTCATTGTATCTTTCAGCATCAGGATTTTTACCTGGCATTTTTTTTTTTTTTTTTTTTTTACAGTTTCTACTTCTTAAGCTTTTCATTTTGTTCATTCATTGTTTTCTTAATTTAGTTATCTAACTTGACAGAAAGTGGAAGAATATGGAAGATTTACTGCTGAGTGAAGCAAGCCAGGCTATGAAGGAGAGACACTGTATGTCCCACTTAATATATACCAAGTGTCCGTACTCTATAACTGAAACTGACGGGCTAAAGGATGTACAAACAGAAGAGGTGGATGTGAATGCCAGATGTGGGGTGTGTGGAGGAGTGGGGCCTGGGGAAGATCATTTGGAGGAGGGATACGAAGACAGCATTGTTGAGACAGGGAGGTAGTGTTGTTATATTTTGATCAACTAGACCGGGGAAAAATGTTCATATATTGAAATGATCACCTTGTAAACTAAATAATGTAATTGAATATATTAAAAAGAGTAAATAAAAATTAAAAAATAAAATAAAAAAATTAGTTATCTAATTGTGTTGTCTTGCATCTCATTGAGACCTTGAAGATGATTATTTTGAACACAATTTTTTTGGAGAGGTTTTTGTTCTAGGGCACATGCGCTCACTAGACAGACAGACAGAGACAGAGAGATAGAAAGAGAGAAATCACCCCCCAGGAGGGATGGCCACACTGCAATCCCTTCTCCTCCATTCTCCTCTCGGGATCTTGGGCATGCACGTACACACACCCGGCGTGAGTTTAAGCCACCAGGTCCGGGAGTTGAACTGCGGTCGACTACATGGGAGTCCAGCAACATTGCCATTACACTAACTGCTAGTCCCTATTTTGAAATTTTTTGACGGGCAATTTATAGATTTCCATTTCTTTGAGGGTCAATTACTAGAACTTTATTATTTTTCTTTGTTGGTATCATGTTTGCCTGATTCTTTGTGATCTATGTAGCACTATATTGATGTCTATGTAGCTAAAGAAGCAAATTCTTCTTCTAGCTTTATAGACTGATATAGGCATGTAAAGACCTCCTCTTATTGGTTTCCTGGGTTTATAGGATTACCTCTAGATTTATGGTTCAGTGAAGGTGGCACTGGGTCCATGTGACTGTACTGGAGTCTATGGTTGGTGATACTATTAAGAAGGGCTTAACTGGGCATGGTTTCTGTCTGGCACTTGGGGAACTGGACTGCTTCTGGGCCCTTAGTTGGTAGGACTGGACCTTGGATAAGCACATGCTTCAGGGTCCACAGATGGCAGTCCCACTACCAGGTGAACTGACAGTGTAGCTCCTTATTGGTTCCTAGGAAGTTTCCTATTGGGTCATTGAGTAGGTCTCTAAACAGGAAGAACTGGTTCTAGACCATGGCTGAGAGGGGCTAGAACTGAGTCACAGGGCTACTTTAAGGTCTAAAGTCAAGGCTGAGGTCTGCAGGCCTTCCTCCAAGGACACTGGCAGACATGTTTTTTGATACATTCCTAAGTGGGAAAAGTGCTCTCAGTAAGTGTGATGAGCATGTGCTGAGTTACAGGGCCACTTCATGGTCCACCGCCAGGACCAAGATCCAAGATAGGCCTGTCACCTGAGGAACTGGTAGACATGACTTTTCCTGGGTATCTTGACAGATGGTGCTTGTGGTAGGACCAAGGCAAAATAGGGCTGTAGCCGACTCTTACAGAGAATAAGACAATTTCTGCGTCTGGAGCTGGGGCCACAGTTTATGAGTCTGCCTGTGGACATTGACCTGTCTTCTGAAAATAACCTTCCTCGGTCTTGGGCTCCATCAAGATTTCATAACTTCCTACTTAAATCCCAAAGTTCCTACACGGGCTCCTTTGTTCATGGATGGCTGTGAATTATTCTTGCTGTGGAGGAATACAAGTGGGATATCTCTCATTCTGCCATCTTTTTTGTTATTTGCCTCAAATATTTCTGGATAATATTGAAATATCTTTTCCCTCTGAGCAGAAATTTCTCAAGAGTATACCAGCTCCAAGGGAAAGGCTAGGAGATGTTTTTGTGTTTAGTTTTGTCTTTTGGATCTAAGTGGTTTTCCACTAGAAAAGCATAACTTTTAACCTGTATAGCTGAGAAATTCTTTAGTATGGAGTGTGTCTAGCAGCTCAGTGTCACCTTAATTAGGCTGTTGCCAACATCCATGGACTCTTGTCGTTGCCATTCTTAGCAGCACATGTCCCACTTTATTTAAATTGCATAAAGGTTGGAGGTGTAGAGAGAACAATATCCAATTTTGGATTTCAAATAAAAATAGACTGTAGAGATTCTAAGAAGTAAAGTTGGTTGTCTTTGATGAAATAAGAGAACCACAACATAATTGGATGTTAGAGTTTAAAGATGACTTAGAGGCCACTAGTTCTAACTCCCTGACATTTGATATGAAGAAAAAGAAGTGCAGTTTTGTGAAATGACTTGGGTAAGTTGGCATTGATGAAGTACAGGTGGGTGAGATGACTTGATTAAGTTGATATCAGACCTGTAATTTAAAGTAGGATCTTATTACTTCTGGAACAATATTCTTTCTATTATATTCAACTCTACTTTTTGTGTTTTTCAGACTTGAGAGTCAATGATGGCTTGCTGGTAGGATATTTTTCTATAGATCTGAATTTTATCTGCTCCTCCCACTGCCCACCACCAAATGTAGTTGATGTCATGGAGAAATTTTATTAAGACTTGTTATTTTTGTACTTATTGTGATAGTTAATTTTATGTCATTTTGACTGGGCCCTGGGTTCCAGATATGTGGCCAAATATTAGTCGGGGTTTCTGTTAGGGCATTTATATATGAGATTAACATCTAAATCAATGGATTTGATTCAGATTGAGTTCCATAATATAATTGGCCCTTATTCAATCAGTTGAGGCCTAAATAGAACATAAATCTGATGTCCCCTAAGCAAGTGGGAATTCTCCCAGCAGATAGCCTTTGGACATGAATTGCAGAATTAGGGTCTTCTTGATTTCCAGTGTTAACTCACCTCAAAAATTTTGTATTTTTCAGCCTCCATAATCATGTGAGCCAATTCTTGAAAATAAATCTCTCTCTATCTCTCTCTCTCTACACACACACACACACACACACACACACACACACACACACCCCATATCGATTCTGTTTCTCTGGAGAACTCTGACATATATATTTAGTGGAACATTTGTTTCTCTAATCCAGCCTTTCTACCCAGAGCACTTTGCCTGATGTTTTGGGTTGTCATGTGCTATTATCTATCTCTTTAATGCTCTATAAACCCAAAGATGGTTCTCTTTTGATTTGGTACTAAAAGAAATCCTTTACAATTCTGCTCCTTTTTTCCTCAGTTATGGAGATTGTTTCATAATAGAATCCTTGATGAGAACTGTGCTACTGATTTTACCTGGTCAAGGTTAAGATAAGTGTCTTTTGGCTCAGGTGCTGAAGAAGGCATACAACAACTGTTTTTATTCTTTCTATGAAAAATTGAAAATTATTCTTCTTTTGGTCTTTCATCCTATTTTTCCCAAAGAACTTCTATATACTCTGCAACTTCCTTCCTTGTATAGGTTATACACTTGGAGAGTAATCTAACTCAAACTAGCTTAGGTCAAAATGGATTTTTTTTTTTTGCTTATGTATCAAAAAATATCATAAGGGAGATCTGGGGTAAGTGGATCAAGAGCCTTGAACATTTTCACCAAGATCTAGTCTCTCTCCATCTCTATGCTTGTATTTCCTTTGTGTTGTCATTGTTTTCAGATTATCTTGCCATTAGTATTGGCAACATAATCAATATCTCCTAGCTGACATATTGTTTATTTAATACCAAAGTAAAGAAGAATGTATCTCAGGAGTGCTAACAAAAGTATTAAGCCTGACTTTTATTGACCAACTAGCTTATGTGTCTGTCTATTCTTGCATATGCCAATTGATTTAGTATTGGGTCATATACCTACCTCGACTAGAGTTAGGGTTGGTCTCAATCAACCCACATGTATGAAGAGTGAGAAAGAGGCAGAGAAGCAATTCCCCCCTCCTCCAATTGGTGAATGAATGCCAGGTAAATAAGAATACTGGAATATGTTACATCATCCTTGTCATATTTGTGCAGTCAGATTGTGTCTGGCAGGTGGGTAAGGAAAAGCAAAGCAAGCTAAGGAGATTGGTCTTGTGAAAGTTCAGTTTAAGGGGTCTGGAATATCCTATGCTTCTGGATGATAGCAGTCTGAAAGAGAGAAAAAGCACCAGTCTAGTGAGTCTCCTCATGATTTTAGAGACAAATTACATTTCCTAGAAGGATTTAAAGTTCTAGAATGAAGGTTATAAATATTTTTCATCTCTTACCTTGTGTTGGCATTTTCTCATTGACAGCTTTTATTGACCCTTTTTATTATCACCTTTGGAAACTTTTTTATTTTTTTCTTTTCTATGATTTGCCATATATTTCACAATTAAATATGAGAAGGTAACGATACACGAGGAAAGTGGTTCTAGTTCTTCTTAATGCCTAGAAGAGTACTGGGCCCTTGATAGGTAATCAAAAAATATTTATTGAATCAATTGTTGAATATATTACATACATTATTTTATATATGGCTTTATCATAGATTAATAAAATGTCTTGATAATGAATACTACTTTGACAATGCTTTTTATGATGAAATTCTTTCTGGCGGACTTTTTAAAAATTAAATATTTAATTTTTGGATAACTGAGATTTGCATTTAGTTATAAGAAATAATGCAGAGAGATTTCATGTAGTCCATCTCTTTTCTCCTAGAGATCACATCTTACAAATAGAGAAATGGGGTCATCAGAAAAGTCATGACATATTTTTCTGTGCTTTCCTATGTAAAAATGTGTCTGACTTTTCTAATGACCAAATAGTATCCTTAGGATAGTAAAATATTGACATTAATAAATGCAGTCAATCTTGTGATTTTATTTTATTTTTTCTGTTCTTCCTTTCCTTCCTTCCTTCCTTCCCTTCCTTCCTTCCCTTCCCTTCCCTTCCCTTCCTTGCCCTTCCCTTCCTTTCCCTTCCCTTCCTTGCCCTTCCCTTCCTTGCCCTGCCCTGCCCTTCTTTTCCCTGCCCTGCCATTCTTTTCCCTTCCCTTCCCTTCCCTTCCCTTCCCTTCCCTTCCCCTTCCCTTCCCCCCTCCCTTCCTTCCTTCCTTCCTCTGTGGTAAATTGTTTCCTGGCCAATAGTCCTTTCATCCAATGTACATGCTCTTTTGCAATGTAACTTCTTGTAGTCTTGTGGACACCCTTGTTCAGTCCTCTTGAATTTGGGCCACACTTGTTTTTTTGAGAGATTTTTGCTGTAGGGAGTGTGTGCTCACCAGAGAGAAAGAAAGTGAGAAATCACCCCCCAGGAACGATGACCGTGCAGAGTCCCCTTTCCTCCATTCTCTTTATGGGATTTTGGGCATATAAGCACATGCACCCAACATGAGTTTCAAGCTGTGGGTCCAGGACTCAAAACCGTGGTTGTCCATGTGGGAGTCTGACGATGTAACCATTAAGCCGTCTGCTGGTCTCAAGGCTTGTTTTATTTTGATCAATAGAATATAAAAAAAGTCATGTATGTGAATGCTAGGACCAAGGCCTCCTTTATCTCCTATCGCTTAATATGTTTTCCTGAAATTCCCTTGTACAGAAGAGGGTTTAGTCTACTGAAGGATGAGACAATCTGAGGAGATAAACTAAGGTTCACCAGCAAAGAGCTAGGATGAGCTTCCAGACATGTGCATGAGGCCAACTTGAACCTACCAACCTAGCTGACTGTCTTGCAATACATGAATGAGTCATAGCAAAACCAGCAGAAGACTTACCCAATCAAAACTGTAAGAAATTACAAATGATTGTTGCTTTAAACCAATAATTTTTGAAATGTTAGATAGCACAGCAATTTTTCACATTGAGAATCTTTAGGTATAAAGGCTCAGGTTTGGTTTTTAGATTATGTTGTAAATAGCAGGTAAGGATAACTATATTGTTTGGATTTCCCCCCTTAAATATGTGACCTGTCAGTTGATCTCATCATGTCATGTTTCTACTACTATAAATCAAGAAAATCTGATTAATAATTCATCTTTCTCTCAAGTGGAATGTTTTTTTTTTTTTTGAGAGATTTTCACTGTAGGGCGCGTGCGCTCGCCAGACAGACAGAGAGAGACATGGAGACAGAAAGCGAGAAATCACCCCCCAGGGGGGATGGTCACGCCGCAATCCCTTCTCCTCCATTCTCCTCTCGGGATCTTGGGCACACACGCACACGCGCCCGGCGTGAGTTTTAAGCCACCGGGTCCGGGACACGAACCGCGGTCGACTACGTGGGAGTCCAGCAACATAGCCATTATGCTAACTGCTGGTTCCCTCAAATGGAATGTTTTTAGAGGTTTTTGCTTTAGGGCAGGTGTACTCGCTGGAGGGTGGGTGGAGACAGAGACAGTGAGGGGGAAAGTGAGAAGTCACCTCCTGGGGGGATAGCCATGCCACCATCCCATTCCTTCATTCTCCTCCTTTTATCTTGAGCATGCATATACATGTATACCTGGCATGAGTTTCAAGTCACCAGGTATGGGACTTGAACCATAGTTGGCCATGTGGAAGTCTGGTGACATAACTGCTATGCTGTCTGACGGCCTCTTAAATGGAATTTTTAATGGTAACTGGCAAAGATATTTAGTGGCTCCATATAGATATAGACCCAGATTTGATTTCTTAGGTTAATATTATGAGATCCAAATCTAGCCAAATAAATGTCTCATTAAAAAATGAACCCACATGATTATATTCTATGAAAAGTTTGGAAAGTTTAAGCTCAAGAAGATAGTTCAAAGACTTTGTTTTCTCAAAAACTTTTCGGTGGCCATCTCTCTGATTTTTGTGTTGTTCCTAATATTAATACCATTGATAAATAGATATATTTTGAAAGGATACATTGTTCCAGAAATCTTGGGAAGGTCTCTAGGTATAAAGAGATCTCTACAGATAGTGAAGATATGAATAAATGAGCTTGGATCTTTATAAATTTTTTTTTATTGATGATAAAATTAAGCAAATATATCTGTGACTAAAGCTTACTTTATATCATGGTTAAGAAATGAGTCATTAGACTTATATTCCCAGGGTTAAAATCTAATTATATTGCTTATATACTATCAGACCCTTGGCAGGTCACTTAATCTCTTTTATGCCACAATTTCTACCACTGTAAAATAGGGATGAAAATAATACCCAACTCCAGTTTATTATGATTGAATGGGAAAATGCAGTCCTTACCAAATAGTAATCACTTAATATTATGCCTCCTCTTTACTGTTCTGTCTGCTGCTATTATCACTCTTCATGCTCCTTCATTGGCCATGAATGAACTATCTTGTTCCTCTCTCCTTTTCATTATTTTAGGACTCTTAACATTAAACACAAAGCTAACAACTTGTTTGGTTCAAGCTTTTGATTGTTGTAGTTAATAGATGATTATGAGGAGGTCAGCAAAGTAGCATGAGACAAGTTCCCAATGAGTTCAACTGGATCACCATGGTGTTTGTTTCTGTCATAGTTATTTATCTTTTTTGGACATTCATTCTACTTTCCCTGAGGGACAAGGTAAACAAGGATTTCTGAAAATTGTTGCCTCCCTGTCCCTTTGGGATTAGGTAAATCATAGACTCTTTGAAATGGAATTGACCTCTTCTTCTCCTGGCGGTATTTACCTCTCTAAGACGTATTGTGATCATGACCCAGTCATTCTACCAAAGTGCAAGACTTGTTTCAATTTATTGAATCATTAGCTGGGTCATTGACCCCCTCACATAACTTGGTATGGTTGTATCAGTCTGGGAATTGATGACAGCCCAGTCTTAAACAAGATTCTCCATACTTTCTTCTGAATATCCAAGATTCATTTTGGCTGCTAAATTTATCACAAGGTCTTCTGGGTCTTCTAGATGCAAAAAAAAAAAAAGCTGTATGATTTGTATCCAAATTCAGAAGGAAATGAAAAGTAAAGTGATGTGCTGATGCAACTGCAGTTTGACTAATTTAAATCTATTTGTTCTGATCATTTCTGTGTCAGTATAGCCATATCAAGGTGCATTCTGTGAAGCTGATTGAATCACAACATCTAGAAGCTTAATAAGCTGCTAAAATGTAAATACTGACCTGGGGAATTTTGCATAGCTAATGAATGCAGAGTTCGAAGTTCATGATTACATTGCAAAGCTTTACCAAAATGGCCAATAAATGTTTACAAATCCATTTGATCTACTCTGTTTGTTTGGTCACCATAGAGATGGGTGATTATATTTCAATTATAACTTAGCTCTTTCAGAGAGAACGGCATGAAAGAACAAAGCCATGGACAGAAGAGTGGCTGCTTTGAGTCTTAGTTTTAAGGATGGCTGATGCACAATCCTCAAACTATTCTGTTTGGTGATACAGTATCAGAAGATAAGAACAAGAAGCTTTCTGCCAATAAGTCTTGCAAATAGTTTTGGTTCTGGAAGGAAATTGAGGGGAGAGTGGAGAAAAGAGAATACAAATCTGTGTGCTATGAATGCTAGATCTTTTCATCTCAAATCTGTAAATACAATATAGATTTTCCTGGCATTGAGTTTGATTTGGCAGATCCTTTATTCCATTGATCTTGAGGGTATAGTATTTATCATAGTGTAATCCTTTAGTAGAAACAAAAATACTTCTGACTGAAGAGACATTCCAATTATTCATGTCCCTTTGTTATTGTGCTATTATCTTTATGTTTGTTTTGTGTGACTGTTTTGGTGAAGTGAAAACAGACTGAAAAATGTGGAATTTGAAATGGTATAGGGTTGGTTTCCTGGAAAATGATAAATGCATATGTAATTTTTCACTTTGAATTAGAGGCAAAGTTCATTTCTAAACCAAAAACATAATTAGTTATAACGACAGCCTATTTTGTTTAGATCATTTTCAATTTGAAAGTGTGTTGCTAAATGCACAGGTCTTTCCTCCCCCCTTTTTTTTTTTCCTACATGAAACTTTGCTTAAAACAAAGGCCTCCGTGATAGAACAGAGGGAATCCTTTTAAAGCAGTAATTGAGTATAGTGAGCACAATTGGGAGTTAGGACACTTGGTGAAAATTATACTTTACATAACCCTTAGGTATATTTAGATATCTGGATATATGCTCAACCATATCCTGGGTTGAGGAAGTATGGGTAACTCCTATCCTACACCCCTCAGATGGTAGCGAGGGAGACGGAGTGATATAATTAAACCTACAATTAAACCTCAAAGAAGCTTTCTATGGAGCCAGACTGGTTCAGTCATTTAGAGAACTTTCCAAATATGGTAGTGGGAGTTGGCTCTGGGTGCATAGAAAAATGCCAGTAATTTGACTAGTTTATTGAACTCAAATAATCGGATTATTTAGACTACCCAAATCTGATGGTTAGACCTAGTTTGTTTAGCCCTCTGATTCTATGTCCCAGCCTAATACTAATTCTAAAATGTAATTATGCCATTAAAATACCTTTTTTAAAAAAATTAATATCATTATTTTTTGAATTGTGCTATAAGGAATGTGCACTCACCAGAGAGAGATAGAGTGAGAGAGAAGTAAAGTGAGAAAGCAAGCCACCAGGTCCAGAACTTGAACTGTAGTCAGCTGTGTGGGAATTTAGTGCCTTCCCTATGCTGGCCTCTGATACCATTAAATTCTAATCTTATACTTTGATTAGTTTAACTGATAATAGCCAGATTATGGGAAAAATACAAATACATTTTATGTATTTGCAGTTTGGATACATTGGCAAAATCCCCGAGGGTTTAAGAGAAGAAGGAGAAACTGTATGAGGTCACTGACATGGTATAACTTTCCAACCTATGCCTTCACAGATGCTGTTGTGATGGCTGAGAAATTAGGCAGATCACCATCGGTGATGAATAGTCATGAGGGCACTATTCCGATTTCCTTTTAAGGAAGGTTGTTGCCCCAACTGGTGTGAGTATTCTCACCAGATAGCCTATGGGCATTGTCCCAGCAGCAGAGAACTGACTGCTCACTCACGGCCATCTTCCTGGGCAGCCCGTATGTGATATCCTAGCTAGGCTTGGTCTTTGACTCAACACAGGACAACTCTGACAAGACTTGCTTACTTTAGGCCTTCCTCTGGTAACAACCTGCATTGTGTTATGACTTCTTTTTCTAACCAATTGAGAATTTTATCTCAGTTTCCCAGGTAGCCCAACCCAAAATACAACATAAACGTTAGATCCCAATTGTAAATGCAGCTAGACTTTAGTGAGATGGAATGAAGTACCCTGATTTGAAAAGTAAAAACTTTAGAGATGAAAAAGTTCTTGGATCAAAGATCCAATGGTAGATTCCACTACCATTGTTAGGTCTGGTGTTTAAAATGTCTTATCCTAGAGAACTATCATGGTAGAGTATTCCTAAATAATTACTATTCAACGAAGTTATTGGAAAGGTTACCACTTAAAGAAATGTCACTTTTAGGGAATAGAATTAAAAAGGTCCCAATCTGGTCACTGGGAAAAGCGATCAAAGTAGCAGAAGGGAGCTAAGCATTAATAAGAGCAGTAACAAAAGACAGGGCCTTTGGCATTCCTTATCTAAAACTTTGTTATATGATTTCCATTTACTGTGAGTTGTGAGTCCTGTGCTTGAAGAAGATGCTCTTAAAGTCATGGAGGATAGAAACATCTCTTTTCCATGTTTCTACAGCCCTTACTTCTCTATGAAAAGACTATTACTTGCAGGCTGGTCTTTCCCATAGAGTATAATTTCTTTAAGGGCATCGTCTTAGTTGGGTTGCCTTGTAAGCAGATAGTGAAGCAAAAATGTGAAAGCCAGTAGTTCTTCTTACCCCCCTGAGGAGAGACTGGTAATACTAACAGGTAAGTGTGAAAGTAATAGTAAAGAAGAGGCCAGTAAGCCATTGATTATTAAATTGGTTATAGGATCACTCCTGTGTTTAGCATTGTGCCTCTCAACGTCAATGTAGCTGATCTTTCACTCAATAATTTATGTATCCCCTCCTGCCATTCTTTGGTTTAGGTTTAGGAGTAGTAGGGTATAGGGGACTGAGGAGGTCTAGGGTAGTTCCTGCCATGGTTGGCTTTCTGTGCTCTGGAACATTAGCCTTCTGGAATTCCTCAGGCTCAGAAATACTAGTGATGGACAGAATACACAAAATTGGTGAATTCCAAAATATGTGGGTTTGAGGAGAAAAGCTGACAATCACTGCTCAGACATGAATTTTATTATTTATTATATTTCCCCTGATCTCCACTATTCCTGGCACGTAGCATGTCCTCAGTCAGTGCTTAATAAATTTGTTAAAGAGGAGACCAGTCTCAACTCTGTGATCCTTGCATGAGAGTCTAAAACTCTCATCAGGCTAGAGATGATGAATGTGTGCGGCTCAGGTCATCTCTTGTTTCTTGAGGAGAGAAAGGAGAGGGTCAAGCACACTTAGACTCAGTTCTTAAAGATTAATGTAATACTCAGTTTCACTGATAAGCTCTAAATTAAAGTTGGAAATTGCTTAGTGCAATTCACAAAGGTGCATACACAAGAAGGGAGAGAAAAATTCTGATTACGGTTTTATTTGCTGACACTCCTTAACAATTTATGTTCAAGTGCTATTTTGCTAATTAATGATTGCTCAAGAAATACCATGTGTCAGCAATGAATCACTTACTTTTGTTGCTCTTCAATGGTACATGGATAATGAACTAGGACAAGTCATATAATTAAAGCTGAAAATAGCCTGGCTGTGGGACAGAGGCCTGTCAATAGAAAAAGTAAAGTTTGCCAGTATCTATGCCAGACTCTTAACAGTTAAACGAAACACATGAGAGAGTACTTTATGAGTGTATGTAATCCAATAACCAAGGAAGGACTAGTAGAGCCATCTTTAGGGACATTTGGAAGTAGGGCGTAGAACACCCAGATTCCCATAATACTTTCCATCTCTCCTCTATGCCTGTGTCTGTGCTTCTTTCATTTCCTCACATTAGCCCTTCCGTGAAGGTGGGGACATAGCTATCAGCAACTCCAGGCTCACATCCAGCAACTCTATGCCAGAAGGCTTCTCCTTCCACACTCAAGTTTGAAGTACTTCATGAAAGGACTAAATGGATCATGAGATTCATATGGTCAAGACATTGGGCCTTAGCTGTCGCTTCAAATGACGACGCTGACAAGGTCTTCTCCAGAACGCTTTATTAACCCAGGCTTTTTACAATCTTCTTCCTCCTTCCTCCATTCTCCCCAGCCTTCTCCCTCCCTCCTTCTTTCTCTGCAGCCTTCCTTTCCCCCAGCCCACCTGGGCTCCCTATATATCCGTCCCGCGAACCAGTCCTCTTTTGCCACCAGGCAAGCACTGATAGGCTGAGGCAGTGCCTACGCATTCCGGAACAGGAACGATAACCAAATATGGGCTTGTTTGTGTAGGGGGCTGGGGGCTATCGGCGCCATGTTAGGGCGGGGGCGCTCTACACTTTGCCTTTAGGATTGCCTTTTCTTTTTTTTAATTAAAAAGAAAAAGTTTATTTCTTTTTCTGTGAGTGGGAGAGAAGGTAGGGTTAGGGTGGGATGGACACACACACACACACACACACACACACATACACACACACACCTGACAGTCTTCACACTCCAAATGACCCCAAGCTCTAGTCAGCCCTGGTTCACAGGTATATGTGTGCCCAGTCCTAAAAGCTGCAGAGTTTGAGGGAATATTTCTCAGAAGGAGGGGAAGATGCCTTAGTGGGTGAAGACAGTAGATTGTTAAGTATGAGTAGCAGGACAAGAAAGCACATGATTGAAATTCTGGGTGAACACTCTGAATTGAAACTGCCATTATAATTCAGAGAAGGGGAAGAGCTTGTCTCAAGTGGTTGGGGAGGTGGGACTTGAACAAGCGTTTGATTAATGGGTAGATCAGAGAGAAAAGGACATTTTAGATAAGTGATGCTAAGTGAATAAGGCACAGATTCAAGACTGAATGCAGAGCACTGGATATTCTGGTCTATCTGAAGCAGAGCAGGTATATGCTTGGGAGTAAAAGAAAAATGAAAGAAAAGGAAGATTGTGGTCTGCTGTGAATGCCAGGCATGGAAATCAGAATAGAATTCCAAGGCAGAGGATAGTTAGAGGGTACTTCAAAAATGTGTGGGAAAATGAAATTAAAGTATGAGTTTATTTTGACGCAAAAAATCTATGCTTAGGTTTTACATTGTATACATTTTCTGAACTTTAAAGAAAGACCCCTCATATGATAACATAAAGATAGAAAATACATATATGGTACTTACTTTGGGTCTGAGACTATTTTAAGTGCTTTATAAAATATGAAATCATTTAATCCTCATGATAACTCTAAAGTACAATTGCACTTCTTCTTGTACAGAAGAAGATATCGAGGTCAAGATCCCATAGCCAATAAGTGACAGTCTGGCTCTAAGGTTGTGCTTTTACTACCATGGCGTTCTGATAAAATGCCTGGGAGAATCCAGAGATGGTGCAATACTGATTCAGTCCAGCTAACACCGGGACAGAATTTTGTCCTACACCAGTGAGTGAGGAAAGCAAACATTTATTTAGGAAAATAAAGATAATTGAAAGTAGCACTGATGATTATAGAGTGGTAAACTTGCTTTTTACTCAAATAGATGGATTTGTAAGAGCAAAATGTGTTACTTTTCTAGTTGTAATACATGTTGAAACAATCAGAAGATTCTTATCCTTTATCCAGAATAAAAGAGGGGGAAGGAGATATGAGTGTTTTTCAGCTTTTATAAATTTTGACAGAATAGTCATGATATGATATGATAGGTTTTACGAACTTAGAGAACTGATACGTATATTTCTTTTAGGCTAGCATTATCCTATTTGCAAAATGGACAGACACTATTTTTGCAAGTAGTCAACTAAGGTAACGTGAGTGCCAGCTTCTTCTTTGATGTCTCAGCTTTAAGAAAGTTGCATTAATGGAGGGCAATTATGGTAATTTGAATTAGGAATGAAATTATGGTAATTGAAAACTTCTGCAGTGACAGGTATTTGTGAGACCCTGGTGTTCTGGTAGCAGTTCAGAACTGCTATTAAGCCCATGGAAATTAGCATTTCTCTTCCCACCCCCTGAAATGGTTGAAAGAATAAGGGAACATAAAACAAAATCTGACAGTGTAAGGATAAAACTGGCAACAACATCAAAACCTACAGTCAATACAAAGAAACACAAACACATAAATGGTCTTATGCTTTTTAAAAATAGAGAATCAGAAGGAAATCACAGCTTAGACTGGTGGCACTGGGGAGGCTAAGCATTTATGTTGTAGATCTACAATACAGAGCCATTTGCAATGGAAAGGTGGAGCATAGAAAACCATTCTTGTTTCCTGGCTTCATTTCCAAATCAAGTTGTAGCAGAGAGATCCATGGGCCCTCACAATATGAAGCATTAGAGAATTACGACAAAATAAGATGAATTACTCCATGTTGTTCATGTAGTCATTCAATAAATGTTTATTGGTTGCCTACTCTATGTCAGACAATGTGCCAGGTACTGGAGAGAGAAAGAAGACAAGACACTTGCCCGCCCAGAGATTTGACAGTTGAGTATAAGATTTGGGATTTATTTATTATTATTATTTTTATTTTTGAGAAGTTTTTGCTATAGGTTGTGTGTGCTGGGCAGAGAGATAGAGAGAGACAGATAGTGAGAATTCCCCCCCCCCCCCCCCCCCGGGGAGATGGCCACACTGTAATCCCTTCTCCTTCATTCTCCTCTTAGGATTTTGGGCACACACACCCATGCCTGCATGCACTTCGAATGAATTTTAAGCTACTGGGTTCAGGACTCAAAGCACAGACGACTACGTAGGAGACCAGAGTCCAGGAATGTAACAATTATGCCATCTCCTAGTCCCCAATTGCGATTTATTTGACTCTGTCTTGAAGGAAGTGAAGTATCCTGCTAGATCCAGAGCTTATAGACTCAGCTTTCCTCATTTTAAAAGAACAAAAATGCTATATTAGCTTTTAATCCCTCAGATTTTATTTCTGTCATGATAATTTCCCTTGAGGTTTCTTTTTTTGTATTTTATTAAATTTTTAAAAAATTAATTTACATTCATTCACTGAATATCGTCACAACATACAAAATGTCCCTTAAGTTTTTTAAGGATGGTAAAAGAATAGAATGTCTATAGATAATGATTTGGCTGTCTCTAAATAACAGAATACTTGACTGATATATATATATAAATCCCACATATGTATATACAGCCCAGCACTAGTGTATTAGTGTAGCAGGTCAATGGTATCACTAACAACCCAGGCTCCTACTAGTTCTGATCTGCTATTGTCTGTCTATTGTAATTTTTCCCTAATGGTGACAAACCAGCTGCCAAGACTTCAAGCTAATGTTTTTATATAATATTCTAAGCAAGAAAAAAATGTGAAAGGAAAATCAATCCTAGACG
>NW_006159643.1:2846763-2852241 GCF_000334495.1 Tupaia belangeri chinensis
CCTACAAATTACTAGACATTCCCTCTTACATATCATTGGCCCAAAATGGGTCACATGTCTACTCTTAGAACTTTCATTGGCAAAAGGGAATAGTACTGGCATGATTGGAGTGGCCCATGGGTGGGACCTTTCTATCAAAATCAGACTGACGTTAGTAAGGAAGAAGGGAAATAGCTTTAGTTGCGTAGGCATCTGTATGGAGTAAGAGACCGTGGAAAATCCTGTAAATACTTTCCTTTTGCTTGTATGTTTGTAATTTTCCTTCTGGATCAAATAATCTTTCATATATCTTTTTATAAAAATGCAAATGCTTCTAGAAAAGGTATCACATCAAGTCCTTAATATAGGGTGCATGGGCTCGCCAGAGAGATAGAAAGTGAGAAATCACCCCCCCCCAGGGGGGATGGCCATGCCACAATCCCTTCTCCTCCATTCTCCTCTCTGGATCTTGGGCACGCATGCACACATGCCTGGCATGAGTTTAAGCCACCAGGTCCAGGACTCGAACCACAGTCAACTACATGGAGTCCAGTGACATAGCCATTACACCAACTGCTGGCCCCCGGATAAACCTTTTTTTTTTTTTTTTTGGAGAGGTTTTTGCTATAGGGCACGTGCGCTTGCCAGACAGACAGAGACATAGAGACAGATAGCGAGAAATCACCCCCCAGGGGGGATGGTCACGCTGCAATCCCTTCTCCTCCATTCTCCTCTCGGGATCTTGGGCACACACACACATACGCGCCCAGTGTGAGTTTTAAGCTACTGGGTCCAGGACGTGAACCGTGGTCGACTACATGGGAGTCCAGTGACATAGCCATTATGCTAACTGCTGGTTCCCCCGGATAAACCTTTAATAAGAGAGTGGGATGCGATCACTGGGAGTCTACAAATTTAAGATGAGGTTAAAAAAAATGGAAAAGTCATATAGAATTGTGAAATTAGGAGTGCTGAGGACACATTTTCCCTGTATAATAATTTTGCCAGCTGTCTATGTAGAATTTGATGACCTTGCACAAATAAGGTCATCTTTATTGAATACCTAATATCTGTGGAACATGTTTTCCTTGGGCTTTTAATCTCTATAACATCCAGGTGAGATAAGACCTCCCTTTACAAGTGAGGAAAGTAAGGTAAAGACAGTTTGAATAGCAGGTAGGATCAAACTCACATAGGTTTAGTGCCAAAGTCTACCATTTTTTCTTTTTCTTTTTTTTTGGAGAGGTTTTTGCTATAGGGCGCGTTCGCTTGCCAGAAAGACAGAGAGACAGAAAGCGAGAAATCACCCCCCAGGGGGGATGGTCACGCTGCAATCCCTTCTCCTCCATTCTCCTCTCGGGATCTTGGACACGCACGCACATGTACCCGGTGGGAATTTAAGTCACTGGGTCCAGGACTCGAACCACAGTTGACTACATGGGAGTTCAGCGACATAGCTATTACGCTAACTGCTGATCCCAAAGTCTACCTTTTTCATTGCCCTACATTTTTCTTCAAAGTCCAGCATAGAAGTAAGATCATTTGAATCTGAAGATGGGGTTTACTAGGGTTTTTCTGCCTGTTGTGAAGTTTTGTTATTCGATGTTAATTTCTGTATCACATACACAGAAATTTGTACTCTAGAAAGAGTACAAATACATTGGAGGAAAATGTAAACCTTTACCTATCAAATATCTGATACTAAATCATGCTAGTTTCTTTTGATAAGATGTAGGTAATTAATATTCTGACACTAGGTGATGCCATCGTTGCTTTTCTACAATGACTCCCTTCTTATGAACTGTGGGTAGAAGAATTTTACATCCAGTAAAATTGTTTCAGTATAGAAAGGGGACAAAAAAGAGGGATTTAGGGAACCAGCAGTTAGCGTAATGGCTATGTCGCTGGACTCCCACGTAGTCGACCGCAGTTCGCGTCTCGGACCCGGTGGCTTAAATCTCACGCCGGGCGCGTGTGCGTGCGTGCCCAAGATCCCGAGAGGAGAATGGAGGAGAAGGGATTGCGGCGTGACCATCCCCCCTGGGGGGTGATTTCTCGCTTTCTGTCTCTATGTCTCTCTCTGCCTGTCTGGCGAGCGCCCGGGCCCTATAGCGAAAACCTCTCCAAAAAAAAAAAAGAAAAAGAAAAAAAGAGGGATTTATAACTTTGGAGAAACTGTTGTTTTGTAAATGAGCCTGAATGGCCAGAAAAGATTTGTGTTATTGTTTTAGTGGGAGGAAATGATGGAAAATAGGGTGAAATCCCAATCTGCTCAAATGAGAGCGATGTCCTGTTAAACTGGCAAGTACAAGTATGTCTCTTTTCCTATCACTCCCAAGCTATCTGTGTTTGTGAAATGCATCATAGAGACTTCAGTTCAGCAGAGGGTAATTGACCAAGCCAGCTTTGCCAGTCAGGCCTTGTCATTATCGGCTATTCCATGTCCTCTGTGAGGAATCAGAAGCACAATTCAGTTGTCGAAGTCCCTTTTGTAGAGAACAAGGTTTTCTGGCTGTTGATCATTAACTCACGTGACAGACGTGATTGAAGCAATGGAGGATCCTTCTCAGCACAACATTGGTTCTATCAATAACCCGACTTCTGCATTCAGATGACTTATACCTGGATATGTGAGTCTGTGTGTTTTTGAAAGCCGTTGGCAAGGAGAGGATTATAAGCAAAATGAAAAGCCGTGTACTAACTGTTTCTGCTTATTTTTTCATACCATCTAACATGCTAAAATACAAAAAGATAAGCATTTCCTCAGCAATTCCGAAAAGGCTGCTGCTTTTCTTCTTCATAAGTAGAAAACAGGAAACAGCACATTGTACTAGAAAGAAAATCTCATTTGGGTGTATGAAGGAACAATTCGATGGTTATCTTCACAGTCCGACAGTCTGAGGAAAGAAATGACAACATTGTATTATAAAGCACTTTTCATTGAAGTAATTAGAAGCAAGAATGCTAGTACAGGCTGACAGATTGTGAGAAGGAACATAGATTCCTGGTCAAGTTTGCTGAGCTTAGAGGCTCCTGATGAACTTTGGTGATAATAATTAACATAATACTTCTGAGACATTTTCAGCCTTACCAGAAATTATCTTTCTCCGCCTTGTTCTTCTTTCAGATAAAATAATAATGTTTATCATTTGGCCAGCATCTTTCATTCCAATGGGTCCCCTGGTTCTTAAACAATTTTCCTATCTCTACATTACATGTGTGAATATGTGTCTACACAGAGTCATTTCAGCAATTGCCAAAATTTTCAGCAATCCCATGGGGTAGTACAGTGCAGCTGTTCAGTATTACTTAGCAAACTATACCATGTTTGGAGGTATATAAAGTAAAAAAAAAAAAGTTGAAATGCAAAACTAAAACTCTAAGAAGAACCGTCAAGGCAGAAATATATATACACAAAATGATTTGCTCAGCATATATTCCTGCATCTAATGTATGAGTCATGGACTATCTGGGAACCAAGACGGGAGTGTGAAATCAGTTTATATTTCTTTAATCTTTTTAAAAAGTTTTATATCTATCTATCTATCTATCTATCTATCTATCTATCTAGATTGAATGGCCCTTATATAAAAATGCCAGAAGTATTTCAGATTTCAATTTTTATTTATTTTTTTGGATGAGACTCAAGTGGAGTCAGTTTTAAAGTCCCTTTGAATGTGGTCAGCAGCAGGGGTTCTTGGCACTGTACTGGGGCATCCACTCAGGACTGATGCAGACAGATGCCACTTCTCTGAAGTAGCAATATGCTTCCTGTAGGAGACTGAATTTCCCTTAGAGGTCTCACTTATGGACTGGCCATGTTTGCTATTTAGGTTTTAACAGATGATAAGTAACTGTGATTAGCCATTCAGATTTCATTTGAAAAGAAATAAAACAATTTAATTGCTTTAAAGAGATGCATACATACTCACAGCGTGGGAGCACTAGTGTAACTGGAATTTGACAAGTGATGATTACTTTCCCCAGCAAACAGTGCAAAGCCTGGCACATAGTAGGTAGTGTCTATGAAATAAATACGTGCAAGATTTCAATTCCTGATGAAACGACTATTTTATTTCTATGGTGGTAAGCCCTTTTCAATGTTCTTGGATAGATAATGGACTTCTTTTGATCTCAGTGATATTACACTGTACTTAATTTGATATTGTTAATGTTGGATGATTTCTATGTATGAAATTAATCAGAAGATCATCTGCATTTCTTTTTGGCAAAGTGTTACTAACATTTCTAGATGGATTAAACACCCAAGGCCAACCCTGCTCGTATTCTATGGGAAGTAGCCTGAATCAGAGACCTTGTTGGTTTTGAAACTGTTTTTTAAAGCATATGATCCTTTCCTGTTTCGTTCTCTCTCAAATCAGTTTCATGGGCTACTGTGAATATCAGAAATATGTATCTCACCCAAGGGTAACCATTACATAGGCTGTCCGATTATGTAGGGCTTGTGCCTTCATTTCCAAAGACATATTCAATCAGGTAGACTTTCTCTTAAGGGGCACAGGAAGGGAGAATCATCTGCTGCTGATGACATGTATGATATCTTCAGCCGGACTGATGTGAAGTGTATTCATGTCAGGTAAACTCATTTTGCAAGCTGTATGTAGTGATGTACAGTGATTGGATGTATAAAATAAAATAATAAGAATGAAAAATAGAATTTGAAGCTAAAGACATGGGAAAACATTTTTCCAGTTACCAGGAAAGCTCAAAATAAAATGAGGACCTGAGTTAAGTGTTGGTGGTAGTAAGACAAAGCCATGTGCAAATGATGACAGAGTAGAAAAGATAGAGTCCACTGAGAAAGCTGCTTGGTTGTAAAAGAGGGGGACAAATATATACAGAGAATCTGAGACATTAACATGGCTGATGAAATAATAAGACCCTGAGATATGGGGAATTACTATAACAACTTCCTGCTTTATCTGCATGCCATTTTGTAATGAGCCCTTCTACGTCATGACATGACGTAAGTGGCTCCTTATTCCTTACAATGAGAGTTGAAAGGGAGGTTGACTTGATATCTATTTGCTGACAAAAATAGAGTGGCCCATAGGTTAGCTGGTTGTCGCGCAACAGACGACTCCGGAGACGGTCTTCTCTACAGCACTTTATTTCCCCAGGTTATGTTACAGAAGTTCTTCATCTTTTTTCTTTCCCTTTCCCCAGGGCCTTATAAAGGGCCCCTAGCCAATCAGATCATTGTCCACATGCACGGAAGCCAGTCCTCGAAAGAGGATTGGTTGCATGCGGTGTTCCCGTGCTCTCCACGCTCCCCACTGCCCTACTTCCTTAAAGTTGTTTACTGCTTTGAGCGCTCAGCGGGCTTCCGTTGAGCGCCATTTTGAAATAGGCGCTGAGGGCGATGGGCAGGGGCGCTCCACAGTTCCCCCTTTTTTGTCTTTAAAGCAGGAGAGGGTAGAGGACTCAGCCCCCAGATGTTTGAGGACCATGTTAGGCAAACTGTTCTATGCTCTAGGG
>NW_006159643.1:2853851-2872950 GCF_000334495.1 Tupaia belangeri chinensis
TAAATCGTGCACTCGCCGAGAGAGACAGAGAGAGTGAGTGAGATGGACTCGATGCCGCAATCCTCCAGCCTCCACAGGTTTTTGCCATAGGGCGGGCACCACCACGCCCCTCCTTGTTCCACTGTCAGAGCGAATTTTTTATAATTTAAGTCCTTTAGTTTTTAAGAGCGCTTTAAGCGCCTGAAAGAGGGGGTGAGAGGAAGAGTTGCCCATTTTGGTTAGGACCAGCCTGCAGCCAAAGGGCTAAAAGAAGAAAAGAAAGAGAAAAAACACCAAAGAAGAAGAAAGAATACCTGCCTCTATACCGAGGTCTTATAACTTTACCTGCCTCTGTCCCGAGGTCTTTTAACTTTACCTGCCTCTTTCCCGAGGTCTCTTAACTTTACCTGCCTCTACACCGAGGTCTCTTAACTTTACCTGCCTCTACACCGAGGTCTTATAACTTTACCTGCCTCTACACCGAGGTCTTATAACTTTACCTATGTTCCAGTCTCTTACCTTGTGAGACTTACCAGCCGGCTGCCCTGGAGTGCTAGAGTTCTGGCCGCTCTTGACGCAGAAGAAGGTTCCCGGTGCAGTCCACCACTTGCCGCGCAACTGACGACTCCTGAGACGGTCTTCTCTACAGCACTTTATTTCCCCAGGTTATGTTACAGAAGTTCTTCATCTTTTTTCTTTCCCTTTCCCTGGGGCCTTATAAAGGGCCCCTAGCCAATCAGATCATTGTCCACGTGCACGGAAGCCAGTCCTCGAAAGAGGATTGGTTGCATGCGGTGTTCCCGTGCTCTCCACGCTCCCCACTGCCCTACTTCCTTAAAGTTGTTTACTGTTTTGAGCGCTCAGCGGGCTTCCGTTGAGCGCCATTTTGAAATAGGCGCTGAGGGCGATGGGCGGGGGCGCTCCACAGCTGGTGATGAGCTTGAACTTCTCTTCATGTGTTGGGATGCTTCAGTGTTCTAGTGTTTTTACTCATAACACTCTGACACATGAAGTTTGGGAGTCTTTCCACAATACTCTGACACCAAATGTGCGGCAGTCTTTCCATGCCAACAACCATTTCTCCCAAGCACCAGATACCAACTGGACATCCACTGGAAGGTGGATGTGTAGCAGTAGCCAGAGGCCATTGCATGGTCTGTGTTACTTGGTTGGTTCAACTCCAACACAAACTACCCAGAGTTAGTTTCAAACTGTACAAATTTAGGAGTTCAGTCCCATAAGACTGCTCTCACTTCAGATTCCAATCCCAAGTATTTAAGAATTATATATTTATTATTATTATTATTATTCTTTAATTTGCTGTAGGGCATGTGTGCTCAAGAGAGGGAGAGAGAGAGAAAGCAAGCCAGGTATGGGACTTGAACTGTGATTGGCCATGTGGGAGTCCAGTGCTTCAAACACCATGCCACCTGCTGGTCTGCAGTCATAAGTATTGAATACTCAAGGTACCCACACTCTGCTCAACCTGGCAACAAAATTGGGTTGCCACAATTTCCTCCTCTTTGGGCTCAATAATTACTAGAGTAACTCTCAGAACTAGGAAAACATATTACTATCCCTGATTTATTATAGTGGACACAAATGAATAGTCATATAAAGAGGTACATAGGATGTAGTCCAGAAGAGTCCCAAGCACAAACCATAGTTGATCTTAGTCTAGATTCCTGGTACAAAATGTCTAAAATGCTTAGAATTTCCTAAATTATAAGAGAGAGAAAAATCTTTTGTTATTCATAATAAACCACCTTCAACTATACTCCATAATTAATAAGCCCCATAAGCTTCAAGTTTACATAAATTAGTTGACTCTTAGGGGTCCCCTAGATAACTAGTGGCCAGAGAAACCAAGTCATTAAATGATTGGAACTTTGAACTCTAGGGAGAGGAGAGAGGTTGAAGACTAAGTTAACCACAGTGACCAATGATCAATCAATGATACCTGTGCAATGGAGCCTCTAACAACCTCTGAACAATGGTATTTTGAGAACTTTTAGACTGGAAAGGACTTCAACATACCAGTAGGCTGAAGCACCTGCAATCTGGGCTAAGACCAACTATGTCTGTCTTATTATATCATAATATGACATAATTGATATCATGGATTTGGGAAAAATAAAAAAGCCATGTCCTTGAAAAATAACATTAACTTTCTACATGACCTGAGTTGTCTCTACTCACCCCAGTATTTAGGTGTTGCTCAGTATATGTTTATGTCACTTCCTGCGTCTCTAAGAGTTTATATTTTAACTCACACAATTATTTATTAAGGTCTTACCTTAGACTTATTTATTTTTGACCATGATTTTCATTGGCTCTCCCAATATCCATGAGGCTGGTTTATTGGATCAAGCGTCCTTGCACATTGTGCATTTGGAGAATGAGGGCCAAAGAGCGATATCCCTTCTGATAAACTTAGCTCTATATTGGGGACTCCTGGATCAATCATTTTTGTGGGAGAAGAAAAAAGTAGGGAGCTCATCCGGTCAGCCAGTCTTATCAAACTCTGTCAAACATTCCTACTTAAATATTTCATGCTCACCTCAAGAGTATTACAAAATATGTGTGATGACTTGGAGGTGAGAGGGAAGATGGCTGGTAGACCACATTTGGGGACCCATAAGTAATGTAGGATATGGAGAGAATAAAGAACTTGAGGAGCAAGGGAGAAGAAGGGCTAAGGAGTTTGTTTCTGTGGTGGCTCGTTCCCTGACAACTGAACTAAGCTGGAAGTATGTTCCTCCAAATCCTTTCCATAGTGCGACTCCTGAAGAGTTGGAGCTAAATTAGACATACCTTTGGAAGGTGGACATGTAGCAGTAGCTAGGTGCCATTGTATGATCTGCCAGTTAACTGGTTGGTGTGGGGCAGTAGCCAGGCCAGCTCTGGGCTCATATTTTCTTTCCCTTCCTCTACACTCCTTCAGCTTCCCTAGATCCTGTCTTTGGCCCTGTGGGGAAAGGTATCTATTATCCTGCTGTAAGTCAGATCAAAATGGAGATGTTGAGAGAAATGAGGGTCCCAGTTTGTCATTTTTAATTCCTCAAAGTTCAGCTTGGTTTTGCTTTCTCACAATTTATGACCACATTTTCTTCTGTACTACTGACTTCAGATCCAGCCCTGGAGCTCCCACAATAGCACATGGTTCAATCTTTACAATTAGTTTTCTATTATGCACCATTCACCGGGGCTGTGCTTCTCTGAATGAATTCTAGTACAGCTTCTCATTAAATCGGTACCTATCAGTTTAATTGGTTCATCAATTAGCCATGACATTAATTTTTTTTCTCTATGTAAGAATGTAAACACAAACTAGACAGATTGTTTGCCATTTTCGTTTTAAGTGGGGAGTAGAGGGAGAGAAAGAGGAAGAGAGAGCGATACTGCCAATAGGCTCTTACCATTGCCATCCTCTGCCCCAGCCTATCAGTTATCCAGAACCACAGGAATGTGCCAGTGTGCCCAGCTTGTTTAAGTTGATCTTGGCTCTAAGCCCAGGTCTTCAACTCGAGTCCTACACAGTGTTGCCTTGTCACATGCACCACCGTGGCTGGGCCTGATTAGCCAGTTTTGTTTTTTCTTTGAGAGAGATGTGTTCTATAGGGCATGTGTGCTTGCCTGAAAGACAGAGACACAGAGACAGAAAACAAGAAATCACTCTCCCATGGGAGATGGCCTTCTTCCCTCTTCCTTCATTCTCCTCTTGGGATTTTAGACATGCACACACATGCGCCCAGCATGAATTTCAAAGTCACTGGGTCTGGGACTCAAACCATGGTCAACAATATGGGAGTTCAGCAATACAACCATTATGTCATCTGCTGGTCCCCTGATTTGCCAGTTTTAATGACTCTGTAGCAGTAATTCTTGGCTGAAAATATTTCCATTTCAAAGAAATGTTTTTCTGTAGTCGAGCATCATGTCCAAGAAAGTAAATTTTGTAAAACAGAACATCTGGAGACTTATTTTTCCATAATATATATAATTTTTTCCATAATATATATTTCCATAATAATATATAAGAAAAAAGGTACTTTTTCATGGGTAGCCAAACTCTGAACCTTAGAACATCAAGCAATAACATTTGAAAAGAAATCACTTTGGATATTTGAAAGCTCTAATATCCACACTGCTCTAGAGGTCATGCTATTCACAGCCTAATCCAACAAATAAGTCTTCTTCCTATAGCTGAATGTTTTGACCTGAAACATATCTTTTCCTTTTATTCACAAGGAATTTTTGTTTAAAAATAGATTCAGATCCAGGACCAGCAGTTAGCGTTATGACTATGTCACTGGACTCCCACGTAGTCGACTGTGGTTCACGTCCCAGACCCGGTGGCTTAAAACTCACACCAGGCACATGTGCATGCGTGCCCAAGATCCCGAGAGGAGAATGGAGAAGGGATTGTGGCATGACCATCCCCCTTGGGGGGTGATTTCTCACTTTCTGTCTCTGTCTGTCTGGCGAGCGCAAGCGCCCAATAGCAAAAACCTCTAAAAAAAAAAAATAAAAAAGATTCAGATCCAGCTCAGGTGTTACAGTTTGTAGCATAGTAAACTACAGTGCTGGTGGCTGTCTGGCTGACTATGTGTTTGGATCCCCACAATGGTCTGAGAGCGTGCAGAGCACTTATGGGGACACCCAACCTTCTGTGGAGACAGAGGGCTGGTAAGAGGGGTCCGTGGTATGATAAGACCCTGTTAAAGGTGCTTTCTCTCTTTTAGGCTCGCATGCATAAGCACATGTCATATTTATCATATGTATCTATTATATGTAATATATAATGCATATCATAATGCAAAATAAACTTGTTAAAATACGGCCACCAAGTACTTTTTACCTTAAAGAATATTCTTAGGAAAAAGTGAAATCTAGCAAAAAGACAACACTGACTCGACTCATTAAAAATAATAAAACATTCAGTTCTAATGTCTGGTTGCAAGTGTTACGCTAGCAGACAATCCAATATTTACATATTTGAGGTTTAGAAGTATTTTTTAGTTAAGTTTAATTTATAGTATACAAATACGGTACTATTTACTTCAAACCTGGAGACTTAGTAAACCTAATGGAAACAGCTTATGATAGAACCATATACACAAGAAGGAAGATTTAATCTGTTGAACAGTGGGAAGCACTGTAGATTTTCAAGCAGGAAAGTGATTTTTTTTAATTCTTTCTATTTTTTTTAATGAGAGATTTTTGCTATAAGGCATGTGTGCTCACCAGAGAGACAGAGACAGAGAGACAGAAATTGAGAAATCATCCCCCAGGGGGTATGGCCATGCCACAAACCCTTCTCCTCCATTCTCCTCTCAGGATTTTGGGCATTGCATGTACTTATGCCCAGCATGAACTGGATCTGTGACTTGAACCACAGTTGACTACATGGGAGTCCAGCAGCACAACCATTACACCATCTGCTGCTCCCCAGGAAGGTGACTATTTCAAAAAGTTTAATCCTGTAGGAATATGAGAGATGAGTCACAAATGATATTTGAGCACAAATGTAATTAAATAAGATGTTATTTCTATTGTCAAAATAATATATTTTCAGAAGAAATTTGGAAACCTCAAATAAATAGAAAGAAGGATGTAGAGCACTCACTAGATGTCTTCTTTGAATCTCTAACTATGTTAACCATTTTGGCATATTTTCTTCCAATCTTTTTTTCCTATTTTTAGTTACACAGGTGTAAGCATGATGTGTTCATACTTCTTAGTCTGATTTTTTATTTAATGTTGAGCATCTTTGAAATATGTCGAAGATTCATACTAAACTTCAGTAATGTTTAAATTTATTAATGACACTCAAGCATATATTTTTATCTTTCTTTTTCAAAAGTTTATTAAGACACAGTTTTGTACAGTACGGCTTCTCCTATATGATATAAACAATTTGATGAGATATGATGGATACATACACCCTTGAAATTGCCATTATAATCAAGAATTTGAACATTTCCATTACCTCCAGAGGTTTTATCATGGCTCTTTACAATCATTTTTCCCCAGGCAACCACTGATCTATTTTATACTGTTGCATGCATTTTCTGAAATTTTATATAGCAGACTCCTATAATATTCACTCTGTCTGGCTTCTTTCATTCAACATAATGCATTTGAGCATCATCCATGTTACATGTATCAGTAGTCCTTTTTTTCTTCACTGAGTAGTATGCTTTTGCAGCACATCATTTTCTCGATAAAATGTGGGAACAACAGAACCACTTTCAGATTCAGATGCCAGGCAGCTCCTATGTATGAACCTCCTACACATTGAATTTACAGCGTTTGTGCATCAAATTAGTACTTCAGCATAATTGCATATTTTATCAGTCAAAGAATTGAGGTCACTTAACAAATAATCAAACTCCCTGGTCTTGTGTTCACTCATCCATCTCTATGTGATCTATATACATTTTCCAGGCCCTTCTCTAGGTACTTGAGATGAACCAATCAAACCAATAAATGTTTTTCCTTGTTGAAATCATATTGTAATAGAAAAATATGGACAATTTTGTTTATTAAAATAGTGAGCACTTGAACAATAGCACAGTGAAGATGCTTGTTGATAATACGTTTCATGTAAGAAAGAAAAAAATATGATTCGATAGAGCAGAGCGAGAGTGTCAGAATTGTGTTTGGGGAAAGAAGTAAGTTGCAAGATTTAATAAGTGATTGAGTTAGACCTCAGTGAGGTCTAAGTTTTAAAATCTGACAATGTCAAGGACCTTCTTTCCACGACATTTTCTATGTAATTCTTTGTCAACAGTATGCAGCTATGTGTATTCAGCTGAGCAGTTATTTCATATTTTGTTTAATCAGAGCTATTATGGAACATTTACATGGATTAGTTCTAATTTTCCTTGTTACATTTAGTGTTGTATATAAAACTCTTGGATTGTCTTTGTTTAGGATAGATCTTGAAGAGGAAAATAATTGTAAAAATGTGACCAACTTTTCCTCATCTTTTTCTATATTTAAATGTTGTTTTATTACTGTAATATGAATACTTCTTAGATATATAAAATCACTACTAGATTCAATTTTTAAATTTTTTTTTTTTTAGGGTTTTTGCCATAGGTTGTATGTGCTTACTGGAGAGACAGAGAGCGGGGTCGTGAGAAATCACCTTCCAGGGGAGATGGCCACACTGCAGTCCCTTTTCCTTCATTCTCCTCTAGGGATTTTGGACATGCACACATGCACAGGTACTGGCATGATTTTCAAGCCTCCAGGTCCAGAGCTACCTACCGTGGTTGGCCATGTGAGAGTCTAGCACTTTAGTCACTACACCATTTCCTGGCCTCCAACTTGTTAATTTTTAAAAAGTTGGGCCGGTAAGTGGTGTATTGGTTAAGGTACTGGACCTCTCTTGACTGACTGCATGGTTTGAGTCCCACACCAGGTGTCTTGAAAAACACACCAGGCACATGGGTGTGTGCCAGTAATCCTGAGAGAAAAATGGAGAAGAGATTGCAGTGTGGCCATCCTCCTTGGGGGGTGATTTCTCACTGTCCCTCTCTCTCTGTCTCTTTCTAGCTCGTGCACATACCTTTTGGCAAAAATCTTTAAGAAATTATTTTATTCTTGAGAGAATGCGTGCATGTGCATGAGCTAGAGAGAGACAAAGAGAAGCACCCTTGGCAGGGTCTTGTCATGCTACAATTTCCTTTCCCTAGCATTCTAGCTTGTTAGGATCTTGGGTTTGTGTGCATGTACCTAACATTTTTTCAAACCGACCCAGGGATCCAGACTCACTTTTGGTCTTAAGGCTTCCAGTGCTGCAGTTCAGTTTACTACCAACTGTTCTACCAGACCAGGCTTCAATTTTTTATTATTATTTTTTAGTATCAGAAGGCATGTGGGCTTGCCAGAGAAAGATGGATAAATCATCCTCCCTGATGGGGTGTTGTCATGCCACAATCCTTTCTCCATTTCTCCATCCCATCAGGATTTTGGGGCATGCACATATACCTATCTGATTGTGTGTGTATGTGTCTGTGTGTGTGTGTGTGTTTAAACTACTCCCCAATGGGACATAGTCACTGCAATCCCTTCTCCCTTTCTCTATTCTGTCAGAATTGTAGGCATGCACACACATATGTTCACTAAGCCAACAGGCTGGAATTTGAATTGTAGTTGGCCATGTGCCATTCAGCCCCCTTAACTACTAAGCTATGTGGCCAGCCTGTGGTAAATAATTAGGCCTAGAATAATCACTGCCCCATTCCTGCCTAAAAAAAATCTTAAAAGTAAAATCTGAAGTGATTGAAGTGTTTATTAGTAACTTAACTGTGTTCTAGAACAGAGCTCACCAACATTTATAGGAATACAAGAAGGTCCTGTATCCAAAAAAGATATAATTGAATATCCAGTGTCTTAGCCCATTATTGTGTTGATTATGGAAATACCTAAAACTGGGTGAAGTTATAAATAAATAGAGGTTTATTTAGCTCATGGTTTGTAGGTCCAGCATCCAGGAGCCAACTTCTGGTGAGGCTACAATGTGGCAGAGGGCAGGCTACTGAGCCAAGCGGTTGTGCATAAGTTTCTGCTGGTTCTGGTCACATTTTCCTTTTTTTGAACATACCAGAACTTAATCACAAGGGCTCTGCCCTAATAACCTTGTCCCACTCAAAGGCCTCATTCTCAGACACCAGAAAAGATCAAGTTTTCACTTTTTAAGAATACCATTCATGAACCTTTGGGTATGAACCAATGTCCAAACTTTCAGTATCCAGTCAAAGAATATCAGGCATGCAAAAAAACAGGACACTATGACTCAATCAGTCTATTGAAACTGAACAAGAACTGACACAGATGTTAGCATTTCCACATACGAAGATTAGTTTATTAAACTATGTCCTATGTTCAAGAAGTTAAGTGGAGACATACATGAAATTTTAAAAAGACTAAATTGGGCTTTTAGGGTTTAAAACTGATGTGTAACTGTATGGGGTTAACAGTGGAGGAGACTTTGCAGAGGAAAAGATTAGTAAACTGGAAAACATTGCTATAAAAACTTCAAAAGAAAACAGAGAAAGGGGGGATTGAAAATAAACAAAAATAGCATCAACTAGCTGTGAAGATATTTTCAAGTAGCCTAATATATACGTAACTGAAGTTCTTAAAGTTGGGGAGTAGGCAGAAGAAATATTTAAAGAAATAATGGCTGAAAAATTTCCAAACTCAATGTACACTATAAACCCTCAGATCTAAGAATTTCAAAGAATCCCAATGAAAGAGCAAGAAAACAACCCTAAGGCACATCACAACTGAATTGGTCAAAAACAGTGCTAAAAAGGAAATATTAAAAGCAGCCAGAGAAAATGTCACATACGTACAGAGGAACAAAGACAAGGATCACAGTAGATTTCTCTTTGGACACAGGATGAGTAACACCTTTAAAGCATTGCAAGAAAAAAGTCCACTTAGAACTCTATACCCAGCAAACATATCTTAAAGAAAAGGACTGTCTCAGACATACAAAAGCTGAAAGAAAGAAAAAAGCTATCACTAGCAGACCTGCACAAGTGAAATGTTGAAGGAATTTCTTCAGGTAGAGTAAAATAAAAACATGGATTAAAAAAAAAGGAAATAAAGAACAATGGTTATTATAACATGGGAACATATGTTAGTTCTTTTTCCTCAATCTTTAAACATCTTGATGTCATAATTACATAACCATTCTCATAGTGATAGACATCTAGATGATCTGTAACACTTGCCTAACACTCCATAAATTATGATATACCTCTTTATATTCTCTGTATGGCTAGGTAGTATTTTTGAGGACATATACTTCTTGAAAAAAATGCAAGAAGGAACTTCTAGATGACAAAAACTTTTTTGCCAAGGGCTCTTGCATTTAATAGAGAAATTAGGAACATTCTATTTGACATTGGAAAAAGACAAGGATGACCACTTTGACTGTTACTGTCCAATACAGCAATGCAGGCCCTGGATACTATTAAAAAGAAGTAAATAAGACTTTCATTTTTAAAATTTTAAAATTATCTATTTAGGTTTTTTTAGAGAGATTTTTACTATAGTGCACATATGCTTGCCAGAGAGACAGAGAAACAAAGTGAGAAATCACCCCCTACCCCCTGGGTGGATGACCACATCACAATCCTTCCTCTTTCATTCTCTTCTTGAGATTTTGGGTAAGCATGCACACATGCCCAGTGTGGTTTTAAGCCGCTGGGCCAGGGACTCAAACTCTGGTTGACTACATGGGAGTCCAGCAACATAACCACGATGCCATCTGCTGGTCCCGAGACTTTTATTTGAATAAGACTATTTTTTTTTTCATTATTTGCAGATAAAATACAGAAAACCCAAGAGAAGTTGTAAGATTCCTGGAAACAGAATTCAATAGTATTTCCCCTTACCAATAATGACCAATTAAAAAATGCAATAGATCTGATTTGCAGTAGGATGAAAATTGAAAAGTACTCAGTAAATGACCTAATAAAATGTGCATAAGACTCTAGAAGACAAATATACAAATATCTATTGAAGGACATGAAACAATGATAATGGAGCTTATAAGTGAGCTACATCATAGTCCTAGTTGGAATGCATCCCATGTTAAAGACTGTTTTACTGCATTTAGGGGTCAGATTGTGGTGCAGAGGTAAAATACAATGCTCTGTAAGGCTGGCTCACATGTGAAGGTTCTGTGTTTGCACATGGAGACTACCTTGCATATGCTGGACACATGCATGCCCATGGTCTGGGACTGGGAAGGATCACTACTTTGAGATCCTGTTGTGGGGGTCTCTGTCTTTCTTATTCATGGAAGAAATAAGTAAAAAGATTAGGTTTTGGGACCAGCAAATGGTGTAGTGGTTACACTTCTGGATTCCCACATGGCTGACTGCAGTTGAAATCCCAGATCCAGTGGCTTGAAAAAAGTGTTTGTGTGGGGACCAGCAGTTAGTGTAATGGCAATGTCACTGGACTCCCATGTAGTCGACTGTGGTTTGAGTCCTGGACCCGGTGGCTTAAACTCCAGGCATGTGTGCGTGTGTGCCCAAGATCCCAAGAGGAGAATGGAGGAGAATGCAACGTGGCCATCCCCCCGGGGGTGATTTCTCACTTTCTGTCTCTCTGTCTCTCTCTGTTTTTCTGGCGAGTGCATGCTCCCTATAGCTAAAAACCTCTCCATAAATAAATAAATAAATAGAAAAGGAATAAAGTGTGTGTGCATGCCCAAGATATTGGGATGAGAAGAGAGGAGAAGGGGTTATACATGCCATCCACCCGGGAGTAATTTCTCATTTTCCCTCTCACTGTCTCTGTCTCTCTCTCCCTCTTGAGCACATGTGTTCTAAGGCAAAAACCTCTTACAAAAAAGATTAGGTTTTACTCAACATTATTATATATATTTAATACTAAATTAATGTTGATAAAGAACAGACATGTAGGATTACCTTACTCTGGATATTAAGACATAATACAAAGTCATAACAACAGTATAGAACTGGCATCAGATCCAACAAATATACCAATAGCAGTATAGCAGAGAAAAGAATGGAGTATTTATGATAAGATCCCCAAGACAAATGAAAAACCAAACAGAAAAAAAAAGGGGGGAATATCTTTGTAGCCTTGGGATGTGGGAGGATTTGTTAATAAGACAAAACCAAAAACCAAAAAAAATGTGGCAATATTAACAGATTTGCATCAGAATCAAAGATTTCTGCCCAATGAAGAACATCACAGAGTTAGAAGTTGGTGACAGCTGGAGAAAATATTTGTAAACTAACAAGGAAAATTCAAGAAATGCAATAGGAAAAAGAGCAAAGGTGTGGGAAGAGGGTGGGTGAAGGAGTCAAGTCGGAGGAAGGACATTAAGGAGAAAAATAGAGAGTGGGACAAATAAATGGGGTATTATCTGTTGAAGATAACTTTATTGTACTATCAACTGGACTGGGGAGAAATGTACACATTTTGGACTATTCACTTTGCAAGCTAAATAATGTAATTGAATGTATAAGAGAATTTAAAATATAATAAAAATTTAAAAAAAAAAGAGCAAAGGATATGAAAGACTCTATCTCAATGTTAGTTTTTTTTTTAATTGCTAGAGGGTGTGTGCACTCGTGAGAGAAAGAGAGAGGGGGAGAAGAAGAGAGGGAGAGAGGGAGAGAGTGAGGGAGGAAGAAGGGGAAAGCAGCCCCTGTGGGGTGTGATCACACTGCTATCTCTCTTCCATTTCATTCTGTGGAGATTTTTAAGCCTGATGGATCAGGACTCCAATCACAGGCAACCATACACAATCTGACTTCCCTTAACCACTAGGCTATGGGCTCAGCCCCTCAACCTCAATATTAATCAGAAAAATTAGTATGTTACTGCAAGCAACTTAATAACACTGAACAAAAATGAAAAAGCTAAGTAATAGTAACATTTTTAAAAAAAATTATTTAATTTTATTATTATGATTATTTTAAGGTGACGGGAGGGAGAGGGAGAAGGAAAGTGAGAAAGCAAGCCTCCAGGTCTGGGACTTGAACTGTGGTCAACCATGTGGGAGTCAAGTGCCTTAATTGCCATGCCACCTGCTGGCCTTGGTGACATCAATTTCTGGGAAACATAAAGGGAAACTAGACCCTTCATGTTCTCTATAAATTGGAGATACTAATTTGGAAAATAATGTGGCAGAAATAAGAATCTAGGACTCTTTGTATATATTTCCATGTTGTTTCCCCCAAAATAAAGTGACATAGGTTTGATACTCTATCTCTTTGAGTAGTTAAGTTTATCAGAAATTATATCACTTATTTCCATTTTTTAACTAAAAGCAAAGCTGAATATTTTCTGATTTGTTAATGAATAGATTTCCTCTTTTTTAGCTGTCTCCTTCACCCATGCATCTTTTAGGAACTTGGTGTTTACTTATTTATTCATATGAACTTTTATATAAAAGTATATTTTGATATAGTTTTATAAAAATATTTTGACTGCTTATATTCATCACTGTGAGATAGTTACAATGACCCCCAATTATCAGTTATATGAGGAGTCTTCAAAAAGTTTAGGGATAATGTACATGTGAAAGAAATGTGCATGGTTTCAACATTTTTTGCACCAAAATAAACTTGAACTTTAATTCCATTTTTCATAAACTTTTAAAAATCTCCTTGTGTGTATATACATATATAAATATAAATATATAAATTTAAAAAAAATATATATATATATTATTTTTTTCCTTGAGAGGTTTTTGCCTTAGAGTGCATGTGCTCACTGGAGAGAGAGAAAAACAATGAGAGGGAAAGTGAAAAATCACTCCCCAAGGGGGATGGCCACACCACAGTCCTTTCTCCTCCATTCTCCTGGGATCTTGGGCATGCACACACATGTGCTTAGCCGCCGGGTCCTGGACTCAAACTGCAGTTTGCCATGTGAGAGTCCGGCAATGTAACTGCTATGCCATCTGCTGGCCTCCTAGTACCCTCATGTATTGAAGGCTGGTTGGTGACCACTATTTAGGAATTTGCCAGGCTGTGTTCCACATGTTTTATACTTCTTATCCTAGGATCCCAGCTCATGCTGGGATATGATTTCTTTGTGCAGAGAACAAAAACGAAGAGACCTATTGGAAATTCATAATGACTCTTAAAGCTCCTGCTCTTAACCAGCATAGTCGGTAGTGCTCACTTATCATTAGCCAAAGCAAGGAGGGGAAATCTGCTTTACTTCCAAGGGTGCACAGCATGTCACATGATGCGTGGAAATGGATAATCCCTTCCCTGAGAGTGGAGTAATGAATGATAGAGAACTTTGATACAACCTATTATAGAGCTTGTTTACAGGTGATTAATTTTTTAAAAGGAATTCAAGTCATTTTATTTCTACCCTGCAATGATGTGACAATGGAATAATGGTATCTTAGAGGAAGGATATTTTAACAATAAAAATTAACCCTGGGAACAACAGTATCCTGTTGTAACTTTTGGAGGTTGTAGCCTCTAGTTCACTTGGGGTGTTTAAGGAAGGAGGAAACGTGGCAAACCTGCTGGTTTGTCTGCTGGAGACTGGTAAGGCTAGCTGGCTGTCTACATAGTACTGGAAATTAATAGCACCTGAAGAAGGGAGCTGAGATTTCATAGTCAAGAAGGGATTTAAGCACAGAAGGGTATATCAACTTTGAGAGACCTTGGCAATTTTGGTCTTCCTGGGGGCATTGCTTTGGGAGAACTTCTGTGTGCCCAACAGGAACCAGTTCAGAAAGTTAAGTCAGGCACACTGGGGTGTAAAATTAAAGGAAAAAAAGAGAAAATTCTGCTTCAAAATACAGTTTCTTTTTCTAGTTCCCCAACCTTTTCTAATTAATAAACTTCTTTTATTGTAAGTCTGACGTCCTCACAACACCCTTGCACTAGAACTTCAACACTTCGAAAACACTTGTGGCAAAATATTAGCACAATCCTCAGCTCTAAATCTGCTCCACACAGCAATTAAGTGTTTGGAGGACTGTTTATTTCAGCAAGTATTTATGGAACACATTCACATACCAGCTCTACATGGGGTACAAAGGACACACAGAGGAACAGAACCTGTTCTCTAACAAGAAGACATGAACACAGATAATTTTTTTTTTTTGAGAGGTTTTTGCTATAGGGCATGTGTGCTTGCTGGAGACACAAACCTAAAGCAAGAAATAACCCCCAGTGGGGATGGCCATGTCACAATCCTTTCTAGTCCATTCTTCTCTCAGGATCTTGGGCACACATGCACAGGAGCTCAGCATGAGTCTTAAGTCGCCAGGTCTGGGACTCGAACTGCAGTTGACAACGTGGGAATTCAGCAACATAGCCATTATACCATCTGCTGGTCCCCACAGATAATTATCTTTGAATCAGACTGCTAGAAACTGTAAGAGAGCCCAGAGGAAAGGCAGATCAATTCCGTCTGGAGAATGGTGGGTAGGTGAAGTTTTGTAGCAAAAGCAACATATTCAAACAGGATCTTGATGTTGAGGAGAAGTTTTCAAGGTAAGAAAATGTTGGTGGGGAAAGAAAACAAAACAAAACTCATATGACCAGAGCACAGAGAATGGGGACGGTATAGATGAGTTTGCAGAAATAGATTGGGGTTGTGACAAAGTGTGGATTTATTATTATGTGGGCAAGAGGGAGACATGGAGACTGTTTGCAAGCATACATATTGTAGAGATCTGTGCTTCAGAAGACAGCTATGGACAATTTGAAGATATATTAGAGGATAGAGAATAAAGAGTTTGAAAGTTATGAAACCAGGAGGAGGTTAATTCCATGGGCCAGAGAAAAATTAATGAGTCTTAATGAAAGCAGTAACAATGTAAGTAGAAAGAAGGAGGAGGAACTCAAGGGGTATTTCAGAGGTGTAATTGACTTGGGTTGACACCAATTTGGATATCAAGAGAGGAATCAACAATGATTGAGATTGCTGGTTTGGATAAAAGAGGGAGAGCAGGACTAGCAGTTGGCATAATGGCTATGTTGCTGGACTCCCATGAAGTCGACCGCAGTTTGAATCCTGGACCCAGAAGCTTAAATTCACACTGGGGATGTGTGCGTGCGTGCCCAAGATCCCAAGAGGAGAACGGAGGAGAAGGGATTGTGGTGTGGCTATTCCCCTGGTGGGTGATTTCTGTCTGTCTCTGTCTTTCTGCACCCTATAGCAAAAAACCTCTTAAAAAAAAAAAAAAGAGAGATTACAGGAAGAACAGGCTTGCCGAAAAGGGAGTGCTGGGAACACAATGTCATCATCCTAGAAGCCCTTTTAGAAGATACCTGGGCTAGAATATTAAACACCTAATCGTTTTCCACGTATTATTTTTCCATCTCTTGGTTGAATTTCAGGGTGGACCCAAATTATCTTGGCATCATAGCATTTATGCTGACCTCACGGTATAGACATGGATACAGAGGTCTGTAGCTGGGCCACTAGGTGTCCCTCGGTGCATCCAGAGGCTGTCCACCTTGTGACCTACAGAATGCTGAGTGTGCTGGGTTCTCTTGGAGTACTTAGGTGACTGACTGTCCTGGTTGGTCTTGGGCTGTAGGTACACTGCTGGGACCGCGGAGGCTGCAGTGCCCCTTTTCTGAGAACAGCTGCATTGCCTCTCACCTCTGCCTCAGCTTTTCCCTGGGCGGCTTTTCTATATGCAGAGAGATAGCAAGCACAGGGGACAGGTGATATTGCCGACTGCGAGGGGAACAGACTGACTTCTCCAGGCTTTTGTTTGCGCTGGCAGCTAAAGTTGTTAATTCACTCCTTGCTCTAATTAAAGTTAGAGTTTGCCAGGTCCTTGGTCAAATGTTTCTTAGGAATAAACATGAGTGTCTTGTGATGGAACCGACAGGTTTCCTTAATTGTTATTGGCACAGGCTGATTTCTGATTTTCTTCCCTCTAGGATTTGGATTAGAAAAGTAAGCATAGTTTGAACATTCAAATAAAAAAAATAATTTTGTTGTTTTTGGTCTTTTTGCCCTCACATTTGTTTCTTGGAAGTTTCTGGAAAGAGGGATAGTCCCTATTAGGCTTCATCCAACAAATAGGGTGTCTTCTGGTTCACCTACAGAATCTGTCTATTACCCAGGCTAAAAAATAAAATAAATACATAAATTGAATTAAAAAAAAAAAAAGATGGGAAAGGGAAAAGATCATGAGGGAAAGCGGAAGAGGATCATGGGAAGGAGGCTGAGGGCTATATGAGGAAAGAGCCATGCCAGATCTGTTATGTGGGCCTAGAAGCAGATTTACCTTAAGGTTCAGGGCCTCCCACTCTTGGGGGTGGGGAGTCCTAGCAATGTGTTGCCATAACTATGTTTTTTTAAAAAACTATATTTGTGTATCCTCATTCTCAAAAAGGGCCCCCAAATTGTATAAGCTATAAGCTCCACGAAAGCTGAGCCTACTCTAATTTATGCACCTAAAAAAAGAAAGAGAGAGAGAGAGACAAAGGGAAAATTCTAGTGTGTAGGAGTTCTTTGCACTGTCTCTGTGCTGCACGTTAGCTTTATCTGGCTCACTGACATCCTGCAATTCTAAATGTGGCTATTTTCAAAGCAGGAAAGTTGGGAGGTTGAGTATAGAGGGAGTGGGAGACAGATTTTAGTTGGCAGGTTTGGTTCTGCCATTTGCATAATTCCAGATACACAAATGATGAAAGCAATGACTAATAGTTATTGTGATACTGCCTTAATTATTTCAAGCCAACAAAATGGTAATATGTCATTTGACGCTAGACTCGTTATGCCTGCTCTGTTTTGGATGTATGTGTGAGCTGGAAATTAGTCACCGCAGCATACAAAACACTATTTAAAAAAGAAAAAACGAAAGACAAGAATGTGAGCATGAAGGTAAAAATGCATCAAGTGCCAACATAAAATCAGATGAGACTTGGCAATAAGCCTAGGGCTTATAGGGTTTTGGATTCTAGCTCAGTCATTCACAATTGGCATTGAAGTGTCATTTTTCCAGAGGCATAAGCAGGATGACCAGGTTTCCATAGCCTCTTCAGCTGTATTAATTCTCTTCCGTGTATTATTAATTTGTCATGTCGTACAGTCTTCTTGTTGGAAGCACATTTCTGTTCGTTCTGAGTTCTGTGGAATTCCCATGAGATGTGATGTCCTCTTTATCAGCCTGATCTTTCCACTGGTGACGTTGAGGCATGCATGAGATGAAGATGCTTGTTTCTTGTTAGCTTCACATTCAATCAGTACCTAGGACAGAGCACGACAGCGCTGGTAGATTTGCAAGCCCTATACCCGGCTGCTGGGCCATTCTGCTCTCATTTTTTTCTATAGTGTGTTCAGGTATATGTGTGTGTGTTTGTGTGTGTGTGTTTAACCTGCAAGTTATTTTTAGATAAAAAGGACCAGAGGAAAAAATGTGTTCTTATCTCAGCTGCCTCAAGTCCCTGAAAAGACTCACAAGGGCTATTTACTGGTGATAAAATACAAGTGCCTTGTTGTGGGATGAGATCAATAAGTAGTGTGTTCTCCGGACTTACTGCTGAACTGCAAGGAGATTAAGTTTGCTCTGCCTTCACTGAGGATTCCTCTCTGGGTAGAAACAAGCTGGCATGCGCCGTGTAGGTCTGGGACTGAGTTATGCTGCTGGGACAGATGCGCTGCCCCTGTGGCTCTGACACTTTACAGCTTCTCTTTGGTGATCAGTACCGACGTCACAGTACTGGGCAGTTCAGTAATGGTAATCCTGGGGCTCGTTCCTTCTGGAGACATCTGCTCTTCTGCTTTTGCCGCTTGGTTTGGTGTTGCTCTAAGCATGCTGTTCATTTGCATTGACAGGGCTACCAAGGCTCATCCTTCATTTGAACTATGACTATGGAGTGAAAGAGTCAGGTTTCAATTAATTTCGATATTTCAGAAATGCCTCAATGGCGGCTGGTTGGGGCAGGGAGGATGCCTAGGCTTATTTGCAGTGCAGAATATAAGCAAGTCTGTGCTGTGAGGCTATACGAACATCTGCAAAATGGGCTCTTTATGTTTTTTAAAAAACGTGCACTGTAGTGGAACAGAAGCATAATATAACCCATTAGCATTAGTGTCAGCATAACAGCCTTTGAATTGCATATTGGTGGGAAAATATTGATAGCAAAGTGTAAACAACTGCAAATGGGAAATGCAATAAAGCTCTCCTTGTAGAACCCGTAATTTACAATTAAATAGGCTACACTGAAATGATATGAAGTAGAGGCATGCATGTCCAAAATAACAGGGATTTTAAATGAATGTTTGTACTTTCCCATGGACCCACAGAAGGGTAAAAGCAAAAATGAAAGAAGTAAAACAAACTTCATGGATTGTGTGCCTAGGGTATGGCTGATTATTGTACAAATAATACTGTTAATCAGACTTTGGGTTCGTGCAAAATTTTCAGAGGTTAACATTATATACCTCATTCAGTAGTTTGCTGATAGCAATAAGACATTTTGTCAGCACATTCATACTCCACGGTGAAGGAAGATCCAATTGAAGAGGTATTTTTCTCATACATGTAAGCTCTAGTTTTTTTTTTTTTTTTTTTTTTTTCCTTTTTCTTTTTTTTTTGGAGAGGTTTTTTTTT
>NW_006159643.1:2873768-2932544 GCF_000334495.1 Tupaia belangeri chinensis
TTTTCCTTTTTCTTTTTTTTTGGAGAGGTTTTGTTATAGGGCGCGTGCGCTTGCCAGAAAGACAGACAGAAAGTGAGAAGTCACCCCCCAGGGGAGATGGCCATGCCACAATTTCCTCCACCCTCCTCTTGGGATCTTGGGCATGCACACATGCCCTCCCGGTGTGAGTTTAAGCCACTGGGTCCGGGACTCAAACTGCGATCGACTACATGGGAGTCCAGCGACATAGCCATTACGCCAACTGCTGGTCCCTATATACAGCTGTATTTTTACATAGAAATATCTGGTTTAGTCTAGTGAATTTACACCCACTCTAACAAAATCCCTTTGTCTTCCATTTCCTCTCCTATACATTAATAGAATTGAGCTAAATTAGTATTTTTCAATCTGTTTCTATTATCCTCCCCATGTCTGTACCTTGCCAGTATCTCCAACCAGGTACCAGAGCTATCAATAATTACTCCTGTGTCATTGTAAAAAGGTAACAATAGCTGAGTTACTCTCCCAGGTCTTTGAAAAACAGTCAGCTCAGTCTATTTTATTATGTGATTGCTGAGTTCTTGGAAACAATAGTAGTATAATTTTCATCATTCTGAGGTGAATGAGAGGGTACTGGGAGGAGAGAAGGAGGAGACTCCATCTAGTTCTGGTACCTAGTTGGAGATACTGACCAGGCTCACACTGGGGGTGGGGCCTCACAGGTCCTGAGGCCCATTTGGAGTGAATGCTATCACTGAATCTCCAGAGTTGTTGCTATTTCCTCCTTTGGACACCAATTGTGGAGGAGGCAACTTCTGTGTTTGAACCCCAATGTCAAAGGTACAGAACTGAATCCAGCACTGAGAGCCATTTCAGGGAGATACCATAGCTCCTCCTGTAGCCCAAGGATCATATTGTAGTTTTTTCTTTTCCCAGGCTGTGGGACAGGCTGGTCTGGATATAGACCAGAGTTGTACCCTGGTCTGTAGATACACATTGAAGAAAACACCTCCCGGCCTGTTTCAGTAGAAAGCACTGTGTCATCAGCAATCTAATGCTGACAAGCCCTGCATGATTCCTGGCAGCCACAGGGGAAGTAGTTGTGTGGAGGAGAAAGTTCCCAGCACTGTCTTCTGTGGCATGTGTCAGTGGCACTATCCACACTGCTGCAGGGTGTTCTCAGGCATGGTTACTAGCTGAATGGAGCATTCCTGGGGGAAAGCTTCTTCCTCCTGCACCCTGAAAAAGTGCTGCCGTGTGACAGCAGGGTGAATTTTGGTCCTTCAATAGGTTTCTGGACTACTTGTTCTCCACTGAGTGTATAAGGTACCATCAACAACAACAGTGAATGAAAACATAATTTTCATTTCCTTTCTAGGAGCTAAGCTCCTTGGAGAGAATAAAGTCACAGGATTTGGGGCTTATCGTAGGAAGATATTCTCAAGGTAGCAAGTGTAAGACATGGTCATTTCAGTTGCATTTTTAGGCCAAGTGGCCTGTTTTTGATCTCAAGCTTATGAGACAGGACATTCTGGGTAAATCTGTGTGTGATAGGCTCCCATGCATAATTGCACTTGTGATGGGTCATTGCATAGATGAGATTACTTATAGATCAGGTTCTAGCAGGTTAGTGATAATGCCTCTTTTTTTTTAGAGATCTTATACCAGAGTGAGGCCGAGAACCTCAGAATTCCTAAATAATCCCTATGGTCGGGGTCATTTTACTTGTCCTTGGGAGAGAACCACTAATACCCTCCTTACCTCATATTGGTCACCAGGAACGGTGTGAATAAGGGAATCTGCAGTCCATGGAAATGAGCTTAAAGGAAAGAGAAATTAAGTAAGGGAGCAAACACGATGAGAGCATGTCTTTGTGCTCTTCCTTTCTGTCCTTCTGGGTATGAGAATCTTCTGAATAGTTAGAGCCGTTCTTCAGAACAATTAGTGTTGTGACAGCAACAAGATGCAGAGAAAGCAGCAGCCACTGTTGTGTTTATGACCTCCAAACAGGCCCTTTAAGCTCCTATGAGGAACAGTAGTTTTGAGAGTCCAAGCTTTCTATTTTCAAGAGCCCAATCCTATAGAATCTAGGAAAAGCATCTCGAGATTTCAAAGGGAGGAAGCTGAAGAAAGCTTGACATACAATTTAAGCAAGAACAATAGATAAGAAAGTAAAAATGGCAATGCTTCTGAACTCTGACTGAACATTAGAATCATCCGGGGAGCTATTAAAATGTCTATTCCTGGGACCTGCAGATGGCATAATGGTTATGTCACTGGACTCCCATGTATCAGACCATGGTTCAAGCCTTGGACCTGGTAACTTAAAACCCATACCAGGCACGTGTGCGTGTGGGTTCAAAATCTTGAGATGAAAATGGAGGAGAAGGGAGACTGCTGCATGGTACCCACCCCCCGCCTCCCGACCCTAAAGGCTGATTTCTTGCTTTCTATCTCCCTGTCTCTGTCTTTCCAGTAAGCACATGCACCCAATAGCAATAAATCGCTCTAAAAAAAAAAAAAAAGAAAAAGCCTATTCCTGGCCTTATCATAGGCCAATTGAATTAGAATCTCCCAGGATGGTCACTGAGCTTTGGTACTTAAAACCAAAACCAAAACCAAAACCAAAACCAAAACCAAAACCAAAACCAAAACCAAAACCAAAACCAAAACCAAAACTGATCAGTAAAGCCACACTCCCTAGATTTTTCTAAAGTGCTGGGAGGGCTGAAAACAAGTAAAGCTGGAGAACCGCAAGGCCATTCTAATCTGGGGGAAGGCATAGTGTGCACTTGGAGGAGGTGTTTGGTATGCTCAGAAGCAATCTGGGCAGGAGTCGTAGATGAATTGAACAGCAGAAAGGACGCTCCCCTGTGTCTGGACCTTGCTGTGTCCTATCTGCCCTAGTAGACATTCCCATTGTCAATGGCACCTGAATTGGAAGGAATGTGTCCCTAACACCTTGAATATGGTGAGATGCAAAAAGGTAACCAAGCCAAATTGAACTTGAAGGGGGTAGGCTATTCTGTGTTGAAACTCATTTTTTGTTGTATGAAGACAAGTGTCTCATCAAAATAAAATGATGAGTACCAGATTTACTTCAGAAAAAAAAAAGTGAATTGTGTGAGTGCAACATCCCCTAACTAGGGGTTGCCATGGTGATTTTGAGACAATGCTTGATGTCCCCGGATATACATTAGGTTTTCACTCCCAATTGGATGAAGTTGAGGTACTCTTTTTAAAGGAACATTTAAAATTATAACTAGCAAAATTGAATGTAAAAGGAAAAAAATACAAATGAAGATATTAGTAACATTTCCACTTTTACCACCAAATTATAAATGGTAGGACTAGTTTTGTATTTTTAATGTGATAAAATGGCTTTTAAGGCAAATTCAAAAGGCTTTTTTTTTTGCAGACAATATTAAGGTTTCTAAAAAATTTATGATGATAAAAAATATGGAAAGATTATACTAGTCATACTTACATGACTTTAATGCTAATAAGATGGTAAAATATCAAGATGTGTTTTTTACATAAAATGTATTTAAAGAAAGAAAACTGCACTAGGGAATGATTGGGGATTATTGAATCTTTCTCAGGGTCCATGTGTAATCATTATGAACAGAAATGTTTTCAGTTAAGGCAAATTCAAAAGGCTTTTTTTTTTTGCAGACAATATTAAGGTTTCTAAAAAATTTATGATGATAAAAAATATGGAAAGATTATACTAGTCATACTTACATGACTTTAATGCTAATAAGATGGTAAAATATCAAGATGTGTTTTTTACATAAAATGTATTTAAAGAAAGAAAACTGCACTAGGGAATGATTGGGGATTATTGAATCTTTCTCAGGGTCCATGTGTAATCATTATGAACAGAAATGTTTTCAGCCAGAGCAGGAGGTTTAATTTTTATGAAGAAGGGGGCCTTAGGAATGTCACAGGTGGTGGTGATATTGAATGGGAAAATAGAATTCTCTGTTCCTTGTGCCAAGTAAGCTGCCTTTGAGAGTTGACAGTACTGCACTTTCTGAAGTGCTGCTGGGGCCAGTCAAGTCCTTATTGGAAATTAAACTATGCTACTATGAGAAATAGTCTTACTTAATGGGAATATAATTATTTTTCTTGTGGCTACTGACAGCAATAATATGAGCGACTGAGTGTGTGAAGTTGCTGGTAAGCATGGGGGTCAGTCTGGCAGTTCTCTGCTGCTCACTTTTTTTCCATGTCTCAGATTTCTCAGCTTTATGCTGAGACAGTTATTTCAATGGCTATCACAGAGTTTTGCCAGGACAGTCCATAAAAATAGCGTAAAGCATTGAGCAGAATATTCAACTAAAAACTATTCCCCCAAATTGGGGAAAATGAAGAGCAGGGGTTAGTATCTTCTAAGGAACTAAGGTGAAAGTAATCAGAAAACTGTCATTTGATAGTTTTGCCTTTTCATCTTTTTTTTTTTTTTTAATGAAAGAGAGAAAGGCAGAGAGAAGAGAAAGAGAGAGAAAGACATTGCTACAGTCTCCACATCACGACTTTTCTTGCCCTAGCCTCCTTGTTAGGACTACAGACGTGGGCCACCACACCCAGCCTAGTTAGGTAGGACCAGGGACGGAACCCATGCCTCCTATGCAGCCTCGCCTTCGTGAAACTGTGCCTTCCTACTGGCACTACCATGGCTGGGCCTTGCAGGTATGTTTTCCTTACTAAATAAGAATGCCCTTTAAAATTAAAATTTCAGATAAACAAGTGATTTTTAAAAAAGAACAATCTATTTATTAATTATATGATTTAACTTGCTATAGGGCATGTGTGCATGCACTCTTTCTCTCTCTCTCCATCTCTCAAAAGCGAGAAAGCAAGCTGCCAGATCCGGGACTCAATCTGCTGTCAACCATGTGGTAGTCTAGCTCCTTAATCACCATGCCACCTCCTGGACCCAAATAAGTGATTTTTTTTTTTTAAGTGTAGAAGGAAAAAAGTGAAGAAGGACTGAAAACCAGAACCAAAATCAAACCAAAGGAGCAGCATTAAAAAGTTATGTGATGAAGTGGGATGCTATCCTACTTAATACTTGAGGAGACATACTTAAATTTAAACATAGATAGGATATCTTGTATTTTATCTGGCAACCATAAACAGATGGCCACCTGTGAGATGAAACTTCAGCAGACCCTCAAAGAAGTTTTCTATGAGTAAAATATTATCTTCTTCCCCAATTGCTCTTATCTCTGATATTCCACTGTTAAACCATTCCTTGGAATTAAGGCATAACATCCAAGAGGTGTTCGTATATATTTTTTTAAAGTATTAATTTTTATTTATTATTGTTATTTAATTTGCTACAAGACACATTCACTCACCAGAGAGAGAGAGAGACAGAGAAAGAAAGAAAAAGAATGAGAAAGCAAGCCACCAAGTCTAGGACTCAAGTGCCAGTCGGCCACGTGGGAGTCCAGCTCCTTAACCACCACACCCCTTACTGGCCCTGAGGTCTTTGTTTCAATGAAACATATCACATTTCACATTATTATATCTTAGTTCACTAGAGGCTCACATTATGAATCTCTACCATGCTGCTGATAGCTACAAAGAAAGTCTTTTGCAACCGAGGTTTAGCTTTGTCTATTCATTATTTAGTCCTGAGTGGGGCAGACAATACACCTAAAGGCTCAGAATGACCTAAAGGTGTTGGAGTGAGAAGGATTATTCTTGGAACTCTTTTTGTGGTTATGGTCTCAACTTTTGGTACCTTGGCTTCTTTTTAGCTGTTTTCCCCAACCCTCGCCCAGGGTGTGATTTTCACATACCACATTTTTCAAGTCCCTCTATGCCTGGTACTGTACCAGTGTTATGGATAAGAAGACTAATGAGGTTGCGGTTAGAAATAGCAATAGAACAGATAATCCTGTTAACAAAGACAGCAGTAGAAGTGGATGCCGTGGGAATACATGAGATAAACTCCCAAACTAGACTGGGAGCTTAATGGAAGACTTTCGGAGAGGCAAACCTTTAATGATTTCAGAATAATAAAATAGGATTTGCCAGATGAACATTGTAGGGGAAAGTGGGAAGAGCCTTCTAAGGAAGGATTTGCACATGCAGGAAAACAAAAAGGAGAGAGCCCAAGTGTTCAGAGAATTTTAAGTATGGGCTATGCTGAGATCTGGGGTGGGGTGCAGAATGGTGAGAGGTATCTGGCACAGCAGAAGACAGAGACATCATGGGGATGTCTCTGTTGTGCTAATACTTCATGCATATTTACCAAATTAAATCGACTAACTAGGCCTCTGCCTCAGTTCAGTGTTCTTGGCTATTTTCATGGAGGTTAGAGTGTTGTTAACAACTTTGGGAGGGATCCTGTGTCATCCTGCTTGGCTCTTTATAGTCCCTCCTTGGTCACGACAGTGATAGTGGTGATAGTGTGTGTGTGTGTGTGTGTGTGTGTGTGTGTGTGTGTGTGTTTGTACATAAGTAGAAGGTTATTTATGGAATTACTGAATTAGCTCCTGATGCCAAAATAGTTAATGATAAGGAGCCCAACAGTGCATCCCAAATGCCTTTCAAGTGTTTTCACTGGCTTGTTTCTGCCACCATATTCAGTTACCAAATGGAACTCTCCTTATTACTGATGACAAACTTACTAAAACTTAAATTTGTCACTCGCTTATAGGACTAGAGAGTAGATTCATTAATATTGTTAATTAGACTGATTCATATTATTGTGTTTGGTTTTGAGATTTTTTTTTTTTTTAAACTCTAGGGCATATGTGCTCGTCAGAGAGACAGAGAATCACCCCTCAGTGAGGATGGCCATGTCACAATCCATTCTCCTCCACTCTCCTCTTGGGATTTTGGGTACACAAGCACATGTCCCCACATGAGTTTTAAATTACCGAGTCTGGGAATCGAACTGTGATCAATTACGTTACATGGGAGTCCAGTGATGTACATTACATCTGCTGGTCCCTGATTCATATTATTATTTTTTATTCATATAATTTGAAGGAGCTAGCCTATAGCTAATGGCAGTCCCACAGTTCAAGTTTCCTGTTTTCTTAGAAAATCTTCATCTGTGGCGTCACGTCAGGCCTCCAAGGTGAGTTTCTGGAGCAGTGGTTCAACCAGGTGATAAACAGTAGGGAGAGGAGGTATTCATTGCTTCTAGAGAGGACATAAACGTGGGGGCATCTGAATTTCTAGGGGCCTGTGGTAGCACTCTGTCACAGGGCAGTGTTTTTTTCCCAGGCTCACTTCGACTCTGTCTGATTGCCCTGTCAAGGTCCTGGCTGGTCTGCCTGTATTGCTATCACATCAAGATTAGCTTCTACTAATTGCTGGATGATTGTTCTATTGTTTTTGACAATGCCCTGGGGGTATGACTTGTTCCAAAGTCTGATTCAATTAAAGTCAGGCCTTTTTGCCTAAGTAGTCTTTGAGGCCTTCTCTAACTCTGGGAGGGCTCTATGTAGCTTTCTCTTTCGCTACTTTCCTCTTATAAACTTCTGGAGGGGTGGAGAAAGTAGTTTCTTCTGTGGCTATCAGGAAGCTACCAGCCTTCATTGCTCAGCATCAAGATTTCCATAGTCTTCTCTAATGCCCCAGGCTTATGAATAATTCTTTCTAAAATGCCTTTCAAGTGTTTTCACTGGCTTGTTTCTGCCACCATATTCAGTTACCAAATGGAACTCTCCTTATTACTGATGACAAACTTACTAAAACTTAAATTTGTCACTCGCTTATAGGACTAGAGAGTAGATTCATTAATATTGTTAATTAGACTGATTCATATTATTGTGTTTGGTTTTGAGATTTTTTTTTTTTTTAAACTCTAGGGCATATGTGCTCGTCAGAGAGACAGAGAATCACCCCTCAGTGAGGATGGCCATGTCACAATCCATTCTCCTCCACTCTCCTCTTGGGATTTTGGGTACACAAGCACATGTCCCCACATGAGTTTTAAATTACCGAGTCTGGGAATCGAACTGTGATCAATTACGTTACATGGGAGTCCAGTGATGTACATTACATCTGCTGGTCCCTGATTCATATTATTATTTTTTATTCATATAATTTGAAGGAGCTAGCCTATAGCTAATGGCAGTCCCACAGTTCAAGTTTCCTGTTTTCTTAGAAAATCTTCATCTGTGGCGTCACGTCAGGCCTCCAAGGTGAGTTTCTGGAGCAGTGGTTCAACCAGGTGATAAACAGTAGGGAGAGGAGGTATTCATTGCTTCTAGAGAGGACATAAACGTGGGGGCATCTGAATTTCTAGGGGCCTGTGGTAGCACTCTGTCACAGGGCAGTGTTTTTTTCCCAGGCTCACTTCGACTCTGTCTGATTGCCCTGTCAAGGTCCTGGCTGGTCTGCCTGTATTGCTATCACATCAAGATTAGCTTCTACTAATTGCTGGATGATTGTTCTATTGTTTTTGACAATGCCCTGGGGGTATGACTTGTTCCAAAGTCTGATTCAATTAAAGTCAGGCCTTTTTGCCTAAGTAGTCTTTGAGGCCTTCTCTAACTCTGGGAGGGCTCTATGTAGCTTTCTCTTTCGCTACTTTCCTCTTATAAACTTCTGGAGGGGTGGAGAAAGTAGTTTCTTCTGTGGCTATCAGGAAGCTACCAGCCTTCATTGCTCAGCATCAAGATTTCCATAGTCTTCTCTAATGCCCCAGGCTTATGAATAATTCTTTCTAACCCCCTGCCTGTCTCACTGAGAAAAACTCTTTGCTAATCTTCTGGAGCTGGGGTTCAGGCACAGTGGCCCATTTCCCACAGAGTAACAAAGCTGTTCTGAAGGGGAATTTCAGGATGACATGTAGTGTCTGGGTTCTCAGTTTGTGTCTTGGTCATCTCTCGTGAGCCAAGGAGAGGGTGATGAGAGCCCAGTATTCTCAGCCTGTAATACCCACAGAAGTTTCTGTCCTCCTAGTAAGGGCTGCTAAAGGAAAAGAGGGAAAGGAGCCCCAGACTTCTCTGCTACTCTTGCTTGGAACAGTTTCTGTAACACAGACGGCGGGGTGGGGTGGTGGTGGTGGTGGTGGTGGTGATGGTGATGATATGATACATGCTGACAGACTGCCCCTTCCAGGAAGAAGCCATCACGGCAGCCCATGGAGGGGGTTTCGGGAGTAGAGGGGAAGGCGTGCTTTTTCTTGCTCTACCTGTCTAGAGCAGCGCTTCCATCACAGTGAGCAGTCCTTACTGAGATGCCTTTAGGACAATTTCCAGAGCCTTTACATTGCTGTTGTTTTTCACATTGTAATATTCTCTAGTGATGGCTGGTGTGCTGAGGGAGAGGATCCTCAGAGATCTTTATACCACCATTCAGAAATGTTTAAAAATATGTCATAGATTTAATCTTGAAGAAGAGCCATAATTTATTCAACTTCTCTTTTGGTTTTGGGCATCTTAATTTCTTCACAACACTGTAAAAATGTTGCAAGGTCGTCAGTGTGGTTTGATCTTTACATACATCCTGAATTGTTTTCTTAGGCAAATTGCCTTGAATTTTTTTTTTTTTTTTTTTGCTACAGGGCATGCATGCTTGCTCCAGCTCTGTTCAAGTCTTCAGAGACAGAGACAGAAAGAGAGAAATCACCCTTTGAGAGGATGGCCACACCACAATTTCTTTTCCTCTTGGGATTTTGTGCACACATACCGACATGCCAATCATGAGTTTCAAGCCACCAGGTCTGGGACTTGAACCATAATCAGCCATGTAGGAGTCCAGCATCATAACCATTATGCCATCTCCTGGTCCCAATGCCTTGAAGTTTTATAGATGCTTTTAAGCTAGCACCTGAGTGGAGTCTTGCTAATGAGGGCTTAATCTACTGGGGTCGATAGTAAAATATCTTAAATCCTGTTTTCCTGATATCATTTCTGTGCAACAGCCAAAAGCTGACTCCTTGGCTTCTCCTGGTTCAAAGATCTGGACCTTTGGTATGACCTATTTCATACCATTTCCTTTATGAAAGCCTGGTTTAGTCTTTAGATAATTTGGCTAGAAAAAGTGAATATTGAATTGAGTTGAGTAGTACCCAAATTTCTTAAATAAAAAGTTGAATAACCCTTGCTTTTCATCTACAGTAAGAATTGTTCCTTTATAGTTTTGGGGAGTTGAACAGGGATTCATAAAAGTAAACTTTTCCCATTTTACAATGATCTAATTTCCTCTAAGGACATTCTGGTACTAACCATATCTTAAAATTCGTATCCTCTACTATTAGACATTGCTCCCTGCTAGTAGAAATGTGCCACAATAATCCAATAATCAGAAAACAGTAAATCTAAAATAAGAACCACATACCATTGAAGGTATTTTTAAAATTTTCATATTATTTCCACATTTTACATAAAGCCCCCATCATGATGTATACTATATATATTATATAATTTTCTTAAAAAGAGAACTTTACTTATTTTTTTGGTCTGGTAAATGTTAAAGGTATTTAAAAGAAAGGTATAGTTATGCTTTAGGTATATCATTGGCTAGGCTTTATTGAGAAACTAAGATTCCTTGACTTATTTAAATACTCAAAAAGACATACATAGGGCCAGCAGGAGGCATGTGGTTAAGGCACTGGACTCCCATACAGTTGCCCATGGTTTGAGTCCCAGACCCAGTGGCTTGAAACTCACGCCAGGCATATGTGTGTATGTGCCCAAAATCCTGAGAGGAGAATGGAGGAGAAAGAATTGCAGCATGGTCATGCCCCCAGAGTGATTTCTCACTTTCTGTCTCTCTGGCAAGCACATATACCCTATAACAAAAATCTCTTTAAAAAAAAAAGATATATTCTATTATCATCATTGTCTATTTCCTTATTCTCTATTTTTTATTTCTAAATTATTGAGGAAATAATAATGTAGCATTAATCATCACTCTTTTGGCACCCTACTTAAAAAACCTTCAATGTCTATAAGTAACATTTCTTAATATGTCATATCACATTTGAATACTGCTCTAAATTTATTGTTTCCAACTCCCTTAAACTCGCTTCTCTAGCTAGTTTGGTCTATTTATTTTCCCCTCAGTTTGTGACGTCCAGTCTCACCTCTTGTTTCTGCTTATTCTACCTCTCCCATCTGGATTGCCTTTCTAACTTATTTCCATTTGTTATTCCTCACTATTATTCAGGGTATAGCATAATAACATGGAGAGGTTAACCTTTCCAGATATGAGTACATGTAAAATGGAGTAGCACTTCATCAACAGCTCAGAAAAGAAAGCTAAATGATAGGTCTACACACAGAGAAAATTTGGCATATGAAAAAGTAGCTTTCAAATTAATTGAAAAAGGTTGGTTATCCACATGATCACCTATGGAGAGGAAAATATAAAGATGTAATTTTACTCCCTCATCATGTTAGGAAGGAAGCTCTATACATCGGTACTCAAGTTTCCATGAGAGGACTTCTTTTCCGTAGTGTAGCTTCTTGGTTTCTTTTGTCTGCCTAAGTCACTCCTCCCATGGAAGATGGTGTGACTTACCTGACTGAGGAATTTTGGCGAAGGATATAAGCAGACTCAGTTCAGCTTCTTTAGGGCTTCTCTCATTTGTGAAATGAATTGTTACAAGGATATACAAGTTCTCCCAATACACTGAGAGGATCACAGTTGTCCAAATCTGCCGGAGATGAAATCTAAATTTACTTAAGGGATATGATGGTGGCAATAGGCTAAACCTCATTCTATAATTTCACCTTATCTTCAATAAAATTGATTTAAAAATAATCTTGTTGGGGCCAGCAGGTGATGAAGTGGTTTCAACACTGATTCCCATATGGCCAACCATGGTTCAAGTCCCAGACCTGGTAGCTTGAAAATCTCATCAGGCGTATGTGCATGTGTGCCCAAAATCCCAGGAGGAAAATGGAGGAGAAGGGATTGTGGCATGGCCATCCCCTTTGGGGTTTGATTTCTCACTCTCCCTCTCACTGTCTGTCTTTCTGATGAGTGTATGTGTCCTATGGCAAAAACCTTAACAAAATCTACATCTCTTTGTATTAGTTGGCTTTGAACTTAGAGGAGTAAAGGAGCATGATTATTTATCACTCTAAAATCTCAGTTCAAAACTAAAAAAAGTAATTATAAAAAGAAAAATATTAATGAAACTTCTCTCCATTAAAGTGCAAGATTCCCCACCAATAAAGTTCATTGTAGCATCTATTACTTTTCTTCTCCCAGCATTATCCATTGATATCCATTGATTTATTTATTGTCATGTGGCATTATAGTTTTACTTGTTAAGAAGTCTTCAGTAGAGTGTGAACTTGTTGAAAGAAGATAGTGTCTTAGTCATCTTTGAACACCTAGGGTGCTTTCCGAAGAAAAGATGCTCACCAGACGCAGTGATATCAACTGTACCAGACAGCTCTTTTATGATTGCTGCAAACTAGCACCTGATACAGTGACTTCTCTTAAATAATAATGTTATTAAATTTTTTTTTTACTTTGTAATTTTCAAACTGCATTTCAGATGACATGACTTGCCTTATTTAATCTTTAAAGAATTCTGTGAGATGGGCAGAACAAATCTTATTTCCATTTCTTAGATGTGACAGAGAGGTGAGTTACTGTCTCAGGGTCATAATGCTTATAAATGACATAATCCAGTACTTTTAACTCCTAGGAAATAATTCTTTAATCTTGTCACAACTGTTTCTTATACGAAGGTATGAATCTCAAGTGACCTTCAAGAAAAATAAAGAATTCCACAGCATTAGTGACATTTTCAAGGCACTAGTTGAAATTTGATGTGAAATTTCATCTGACATGTATGCAACAGCTTTAATTATTTAATCAATTTAATAGCAGAATATTAAAAGCAGCAACAAAAATCACTGGGCATAACCAATTCCATCCATAAATCAAACATTTTGCCCCTCAATTTTCACTCTTCAGCTCTGTTTTGTGAACTAATTGGCAGCACTTGATGAAAATTTAAGATGTAGACAGATTATAACAGGTGGAGGAATCTTATCTTCACAAGAAAATTAATTTATACACACACACACACACACAAATATACTCATATTCATAGCCTCTGATTCTGCCAAAAGAAAAAAAAAAGGAGAGCCCCAGCAGTGTGGTTAGCTGCAATTATGGCTAAGTATCATAAAACAATTTTGGCATATCATGGCGCCCACAGGAATCACAGTAATCTCTCAGTTCTTGGTCTTCTAAGCACGTTTCAATCTCATATGAATTCATCCTTGCAAGTTTTCTTTTTGCAGTTTTGTTTGTCAGAAAAGTAATTTGACTACATCTTGCAACTCGTTTTGTGATTTGGGGATGTCGTGAAAGCAGCTATCTTGCAAGCTGGACTGGAACAAAGTATGTCAGTATGATTTATAGGAATTGCCGTGACTGCTACAATGAATAGATAACTCCGTAGATGACAGTGTGTATGTTCGAATGCCTTCTCACCAGAATAGTTTCACTCAAAGTTCCCAATTTTATTTTAATGTGTCCATAATTACATGGTTATTAGTGAATGTTTGAGTGGAAGCTGTCTCAGATGACTTTGTACCTTCTTTTTGGCAAATTCTGACATTTTTTTTCCTGGCTTGAAAATTGCACACAAACTTCTTTGAATTTAAACTAGACCATAGGCCTAGCTGAAAGAAGTTGAGCATCTCTCCGAAGTGTAATTTGGAGTGTATTTGGCACTCTGTATAAGATGTGTAATGTGTACTAGGTAGGAAACTCAAAATTGATAAGGCCTCATCGTTCATTTTTTCATATAGTTCATATAGTAAGATTGAGAAAAAAGGAGGACTTTACTATTATAAAGTGTTCTATTTAATTTTTCAGGGAATATCAATTAGTAAGAAGACACTGTATATGAAACAGTCTGGTGATTGTTTAATTTTGAAAGTGACATAGCTTCAAATAAAAAATGATATGTTTAGCAAACATTTCCGCCACTTACGAAGTGACCCTTGCATTTTATTTTTGCAGGTTGGGTTGTCATAAAAGTAATTTGACTACATTTGTTTCTCTATCTAAAAACTGAAATTTGTTTCAGAGCCAAAAGACTAGCACTATATTGTATATTCAAGAAAAGAACATCCATTTCTTTTTTCTCCCTTCAGAATAAAAATAGATAATTATTCAAAAGTAAATGCTCCAGGCCAGCAGGTGGTGTGATGGTTGAGGCACTGGATTCCCACATGCCTGACCACAGTTTGAGTCCCAGACCTGGTGGCTTACTTTCTCACTTTCCCTCTCTCTGATGAGTGCACACACACTATAGCAAATTGGAAAAATAAATTAATAAAAATTAAATAGGTAATTCTTTGAAAAATGCTCATCGTAAACAACAAAATAAACTGAAGCTTCAAAAAAGTATTAAGAGTAAATAATATGCTAAGTACTATCAGTTAAAGAGAGCAATTGCTAATAGTTTGGTAAATATTTTACTAGACATCTAACTATACATAAGCATATTTACTAAAATTGTATCAAACCAAAAATGTAATCTTTTTCTCTTTTAAAGAATTATTTAAGTTTATTTGTTTTTATTATTATTTTCCAGTTTGATCAGAAAGAAGGAGAGAGAGCATGTGAGAAAGCAAACCACCAAGTCCAAGACTTGAACCTCGGTCAGCCATGTGGGAGTCCAGTGTCTTTAACCACTACTCCACCTGCTGGTTCCTAAATATAATCTTTTCAATTTATTAAAATGTTGTGATTACTATTCCATATCAATAGGTATAGTTTTGTATTATCTTTACCCATGGTTGTATAGTGTTCCAATGTGTGGTTACTACATAAACACTACATTTAAAAACAATTTATTCATTTATCTTTAAGGTTTCTGCCATAGGGAATATGTGCTTGCCAGAGAGAGGCAGGGAGAAAGAAAGTGACAGGTCACCTCTTGGGAGAATGGCCACATCCCAATTCCTTCACCTCTATTTTCCTTTCAGGATTTTGGGTATATATGCACATGTGCCCAGCATGCTTTTCAAGCTGCTAAGTCTGGGACTCAACCCATCCTTAACTGTCATGCCATCTGCTGCTCCTGACACTCTTATTCTTTACTGATAGATTTTAGATTATCTTCAGTTTTTGTCCTTTGTAAATAACATAGATTATTATGAATCTATGAATAACATAGATTCAAAGATTATACAATTCATTTAGTAACTTTTTATTGGATATTTTCTATGTACCAGACTTTATTTTAAGTACTGGTGATATAGTAGTAACACATTTAAGGTCTTAGTTTTTTGGAACTTACGTTGTAAAGAAGTCCAACAATTAAGTAGCTATGGTAATTAAAAGTAGCATTATATGTTAGAATAAAATAAAGCAGGTAAGTATGATCTTAACTAAGTGAGAAAGAGAAGCAACTCCCTAGTGTAATGGGAGTTTGACAGAAAACTGACTAATGGAGTCAGTAAGAGAGAATTTTTTCTCAGTCGTCTTAATCATAATTTGGGATGATCTTGGAGTGTTTGAACAATAGAAGTAAGGGTAGTGTGGTTTGTGTACAAAAGGAGAGGACAAAAAAAGAATGAATAAATAGGCAGAGGATGATCATTTATGGCCCCATGGGCTGAAATTAGGAGTTGAATTTTATTCTAAATGGAATATTCTCAAAATTTGCAATAGTATTTGAGAAATTGAATTGTAGTGGAATGTTGATTTTAGGTGAAAGATCAAAGGAGCCACTCATGTATCCATCCTGTCATTCATTAAATATTTATGGAGTAATTGTCTTCTGCCAGTCATGCTTTATGCCCTAGAACATAGAGGATGCTAGGGGTTCAGTAGTTCCTCAAACAGAAGAGCTTGCTCTTTCACAGCTGACATTCTAGCTTCACTTTACATAGAATCTCCGGTAGCAAATGTATGGGAATATTAAAGCAGGGTAAGGGGTTGCATGCTGCTTTAGGTAGGATGGTCTGGAAGGACTTTAAGAAGAGAAGATTCTTAGCTAATGTTTACAAGCAATGAACAAACAAGCCAACCAATATTTAGGTCATGATTGTTCTAGGCAGAGGAAATGGCATAATTACCAAGTACATTGATCTAATTGATGGGCTTAAAAAATCCAGAAGACCTGAGTTGCTAGGTTGAGAGCATAGTGCTACAAAATAAAGACAGAGAGGTAACGAGAGCAGTTGAAGGCCGTGGAGAGGATTTAAATTTTTGTCCTAAATACAATGGAAGGAAATTAATTAATTTTTTTTTTTTTTTAGCAGGAGAGTAACATATTCTCATGTGCTTTACGATCACAGCTGCTGTGTGTGAAGGGAGAAATGATGGAAGTAGCAAGGACGGTTTGAAGGTATTACAATTGTCTAGGCAAGGGATATGATCTAGGCTCTGACATGGTGATAGTGTCAGAAGTGATGAGACATTGCCAGGTTCCGAAAGTGCTGAAAAGGCAGAGCTAATAGGATTTACTGATGGCTCGAATATGGAGTCTTCAAGAGAGAAAGGAGTCAAGTAAGACTCCAATAGTTTGACCTTAAGTACCTGGTGAATAGTGATGCTAGTTTTGGAGATGAGGAAGAAAAACAAGAAGGAATGAGGGGGAAAGAAGTGTTTATTTATTTATTTATTTTAAGTATATTAAACTACAGATGCCTATTAGACTTCTCTGTAGAGATAATGGAGTTGGCAAATTGAATACATAAGCCTGGAATTCATGATCGGGTTCAGAGGTATGAACTTGGAGACATTAATATTTGGATGATATTCAGAGCTATAGAAATAGAGGAAACCAGGAAGGCAGTGAGTAAGCAAAGAACAGAGACGATACCTGAAGAAGGAGCCTGGAATCTCCAACGGTTAGAAATCAGATAGAGAGAAGAGCTGCCCAGGGAATAGACTAGTGGTAAGAGGGTCAGAAAAGGCCTCCTAAGTGTCTAAATGAATGAAGTATTTGGGAAGAAGGATGGTCAATGTGTCAAATGATTCTGGTTAGTGATTAGGAAGAGGACTGGGAAGTGATTGTTGGATTTCATAATGTAAAGTTCATAATGTCCAAAAGAGGTTTTGGTAGAAGGTGTGGATGAAGATCTGATGGGAGAGGGTTTGAGAGAGAAAAGTGAGATGATAGAGAGTTTATAGATAGTAGACTTCTTATTTGTTTTGATCTGTAAAAGGGAATAGACAAATGGAACAAAGCCTAGAGCAGAATGTAACAGAGGAAGGCTTGTTATTTGGTGATTTTTTTTAGTTACTGGAGAAATTATAGCACCTTGAGGAAGGCTTGTTATTTGGTGATTTTTTTTTAGTTACTGGAGAAATTATAGCACTTTAAACATTCACCTTGAAGCATAAAACTTTATGATTAAAGGACTTAATTTTTGCTTCAGGGTTGGGGCCAGATTAAGTGGTGTGAGAGTGAAAAGATTAATTAGGGAGCTATTATATGAGTACACAGAAGATATGATAGTGGCTTGAACTACACTGTGAGCAATAGAGAAAAGAGAGAATACATTTGAGACAGATGTTGGAGTTTAAAGTGGAAAAGATTTCATGAGCCGCATGTAGGAAGTAAAGGAAATGTAATCAAATCTGACCACATTTCTTTCTGGAGCCATTAAGTATCTGGAGGTACCATTTAGTAAGATAGAAAATAATTGGTAAATTGACTAATGTTGTGGGTGAAAGAGTTTTCTGTTTGAAGTGCTAACTTTAAAATTGTATTTATGTATTATTAGGAGAAATTTTAAAAAGTGGTAATTTCATATAAAAGAGATAATTTTTTAAACACATTTATAAACAAAACCTGACAGTATTTGAGTTTTCCTATATTCTGGCCAACTCTGGATTTGTCAGTCTTTTTAATCTTTGCTAATCTGAAGGGTAAAAAAAATGAATATTTTGATGTATTTAATGTCTTTGACTATGGGTAATAATAGTTTACATGTGTGTATGTGTGTGTGTGTGTGTGTGTGTGTATATATATACACACTTTTTACCACTTTACCTTTATTGTACACACACATTCACACTTATATGTACGAGAGAAGGATTATTTGTTCTGACATGTGTAATTCTTTATATCTTTCTATAATTTTTCATTTTCTTTTTTTTTTTGGAGAGGATCTTTTTTTGCTATAGAGCACATCTGCTTGCCAGAAAGATAGAGAGAGACAGAGAGATAGAAAGCGAGAAATCGCCCCCTAGGGCGGATGGCCACGCCACAACCCCCTCTCCTCCGTTCTCCTCTCAGGATCTTGGGCACGCACACTCACGCACCTGGTGTGAGTTTAAGCCACCAGGTCTGGGACTCGAACCACGGTCGGCTACATAAGAATTCAGCAACATAGGCATTATGCTAACTGCTGGTCCCTATTTTTTCATTTTCTTATCAACTTGTGAATGTTATTTGTGTATTGGAAACAATAATCATTTACCAAATATGTTACTTTAAATTTGAGTTGGCATTTATTATTCAATCTTATTTGTGGCAACTATTCCTTTTGTAATACATTTTAAAATGTGTATAATGTCAAAACTGTCCATCTCTTCTTTTTTAAGTTCTTGCTTTAGTATTTGTTTATGTAACTTAGACCAGATTTCCTTTCAGAATTAGATAGAATTTGTATAATCTTCTATTCCATGTTTCATTGGAAGCCTTTTCTAAGATAACTGCAAACCCCTTGATGGTTTATATCGCATAGCATTTTCTAACTTGATGAAAATCTGATTTTCTACTTTCTTTTTTGGTCTCTGTCAACTTATTTACCATTTATTGGCTTCCTCAAAAACTATTTACTCAAGAGAGTAAACCTTATTTATTTTTTCCAAGTAGCCCAATGCTCCTCCCATACCTTAAAATGCCATTGTAACGTGTTCAGATATGCTTGGGGCTAATTCTAGACTCTATTCCATTTGATCTGTCAGCATAAATATGCTTTTGATTACAGTAACTTTATATTTATTTATTCATTCCGTGCATTTATCGACAACCTACCATGTGCCAATCACTGTAAATGCTAGGAACTCAGAGGTCTAATTTTTTAAAGCACTAAATAGATTTTTTTAAACACTTTTCCCCCCTGAATTATCTCTTCCTAATTCTGCTCTTCTTTTACTACTTGTATATCATGCTTTGCTTTCTTCTTTTGGGGGATAGAATTTTTGCACAGGTTTGCTGATTCTTTTTATGTGCTACTTATTTGAGGAAAGTTTAAGACAAGCATGGTTTTTCTCCTTGTGGAGCTTAAATTCTAGTGGGCAGTTACAGATAATTAACATAATAATATGTTTCAAAAGTTAAAACCAGAACTTAGCCCAGCAACATAATTGTCAAGAAATAAATAATTACGGTGTGGTGATAGCAATTCAGAGATGTACTGTAGAGACAAAAGTCAGGAAAGACTTCTGATAATCTGATCTTAGATCTGAAAACAAAAGGATGAGAGTGACCCGCCATGCGAATTGCTACACCTAGGCTCAGATGAATGACCCTGAGGCAGAGTGTCAGTAACGAAAGCAGGTGATACGATTCTTCTGCTTAAAAGCCTTTGTATTCTTTAACCTTGTACTGCTATTTCTTCAAGAGGATATGTAATTCTTTTTGACCCAGAAAGAAAATCTAAGTTCAGTATAACATATTTGAAGTTTTATTTTCCAATTATTTTGGTATTTTCTTTCAGCATATGAATTAGCTACAATATATATATTGGATCTCTGCTTTTATTTTTACCACTTTACCTTTAAATTTTTTGTCCTGTTCCATTTTATTTTTGTATAATTTTTTTTAAGTCTATCTCATATATGATGAACTTTGCTTTTTCTACTTTTTTCTGGCTTTTCATTTCTTCTGTGGAAGACTTAACATAGTTTTCCAATGCCATACACCCCACCCCGCCTTAATTTCTTGCCTTTCTTTTGCCAGTTCTCTTTTTCACCTCATTTTGTTGTCATATCATCTTTTCTTTTCTCTCTCTTTTTACAGACTGCTTTGGTTTTTCTAATTTCCTTTAGAGCTCTACGTAGTTTATTATTTTTTTTCCTCTTCCTAATCACGCTCTTCTTTTACTACTTGTATGACATACTTTGCTTTCTTCTTTTTGGGAGTAGAATTTTTGCAGAAGTCCACGGATTCTTTTCTGTTTTATGTGGTACTTATTAGAAGAAAGTTCTGGGACCAGCAGTTAACATAATGGTATGTATGTATGTAACGTAACGTATGTCGCTGGACTCCCATGTAATCAACCGTGGTTCGAGTCCCGGACCCGGTAGCTTAAACTCATGCCGGGTGCGTGTGCGTGAGTGCCCAGGCTCCCGAGAGGAGAATGAAGGAGAAGGGATTGTGGCATGGCCATTCCCCCTCGGGGGGTGCTTTCTTGCTTTCTGTCTCTGTCTGTCTGTCTGGTGAGCACACATGCCCTATAGCAAAAACCTCTCAAAAAAAGAAAAAAAAAAAAGAAGAAAGTTCTCTCTGGTTGTGGTATTTGCTCATATTGCTGGCTAAGGCTTATTGGCTTCTCTTCTTCTCTGACTCCCATTTGAATACTCCTAGGAATTAAGCTGGAAACCCGTCAGTGGTTCTCAAACTGTGTTCTGTAGACCAACAGCATCAGCATCTTCTGGCAACTTACTAAAATAGAAATTCTTGGGACTTCACCTCAGACCTCGTGAGTATGAACTGTATACTGCTCTGGAATTCTTTTTCATATACTCACTAGTAGACTTATTTTAAGATCTATTTTAGTAAATGAAACATATTCTCTAGTTCTTACCACTTCTGTTGTACTTTATATGTTTTATTGGCTGCAAATCGGACTGTGTTGATGATCTCATTGCATTTGCTGATAAACATTGTCACCAATAGAATGTATTATCAGTTATAGAATGTAACATTTTTTTCACATCGACTCAAATTTGGAGGAATATTTGTGGTACTAAATGTATTCAGTATGCTGCTATACACATTTGAGGGCCAGTGGCTTACGTTTTGTGCTTAGAGTGATTTTTGTGCTGTATAAGGAGAGAACAAGGGCTATGCCTCAACATGAAAACTTTTTTTTTGCTGGTTTATCTGTTAATGAATTGGAATTTTTGTACTGGAAGATAAGCTTTTTGAATCTGAGAACGTATTCTGCTCCATTGGTGGGGAAAGGGGATGTTTTGTTCTCCTATGTAAGAATGCACTAATTTGATGTGATGTCAAATTAAAAAGAACCTTCATCAGGAAGGATGACAAAAGGGTTTGGATAAACCTTTGAGGCTGATGGAAATGTTCATTATCTTGACATGTCAATGTTTTCATGGATGTGAGAAGTCATCACATTGTACACTTTGAATATAAAGTTTATTGCATATTAATTATACCTCAATAAATAGGTTTAGGAAGACCCATGGGTTTTGTAGGCTTGTTAATACAGTTTGCTCGTGCACATGGATCATCCATTCTAAGTATAATTTTTTAGTAAATTTTACATGTCTCCTATTGGACAGAGGAAAGATATGGCATGATTTGGTGGCTTTTCTAGGACTATCATTGTGATTCTCAGGTGTTTCTGATCCACAGAGAAGAAAGGACTGCAAGTGATATTGGCCAGCTCAACATCCATCCCAAGTAGTCCTTTCTACTCTGTTGAAAATGGCAAGCTAAAACTGTATTCCAAGACTTTCCAACAATCAGAGTTTCAAATATGATTTTGGTTTCTTCCATCAGATGCTGCTGCATGAAACTTTAATAAAAAAATAAATGACTATAAGGAAAAGAGGTAAGAGTATGAGAGCACAGGTTATGCAGAGTTGACAAGGTCCTGAGGCCAGCACATGAAGTGGTAACCTCCTAATGTGGAAATGACTTTCTGATCAAGCTGCCTCCCATCACGGTGGTGGCAGTATTGCCGTCCTGTTAGAGTTCATATGGTTTTGCAGCCAACAGCGCAAAATGGACTCCTGATTTATTCTCTTTCTGCAGTGGCAATGGTTGCTTTCTCACTCACAGCAGAAGCAGAATGGTTCTGAGGGCAAGGTGTTGATCCTGAGGGATTATCCTTGAGCCTGCTCCTCCTGCTGTTCAAATTTATGTAAGCATCTAATTTCCTACATAAAACTCTTCCTGCTTATACTAGTAAAAGTAGATTCTGTTGCACACAACTGAGCCCTGAGTGATGAAGTAATTACAAAGTGTCAGAAGTGGTTACAGGCACTAGATCATTCAAACAAACAAACAAACAAAAACTATATTGTATTTAAAAACTATTATGGTACTGAGTGAGCGGTTACTTAAATTATCACCTCTGGTCATCTGAATTAATATGTCTACTGAAGGCAAAGATTTCAAAGAGAGCATGACTGCTGTGATAAGCCATTATGGAGGATGTGAGGAAGAAAAGGGCTTTGGGGTGGGTTGGATTTTTCTAAATTATGTTCATGAACAGAAAAACAAAACAAAACAAAAACAGAACAAGTAATAGGCTCGATATTTTAAATTTTCAGCTGTAGGAACTGTCTGAGAATCAAGGAACTTCCACAACTATCCTTAAAGAATCTCTCAACTTGTAGTCTCAATATTAATTTAGATGGAAATCAAATGGGAAATCTGATGCTGCAGGTTGTTGAGTTTTAATGTAGGAAAAATTTACAGTTTTGTCATTTCTTTTTCACAAAACTGAAAACATCATCCTAGGAAACACTAGGATGTTCCTGTGTCATTTAGGTAATGTTAGGAGCACTTGTACAAGGATTCATACTCCATACCCTTGGATCTTACCGAGTCTCTTGCCAGCTTCAGCAGCTCCTTCTTTGCCCGAGATGTCGCCCTTGCCTTGTTTGGAGACCCTGTAACATCTTGTCTGAGGCAAGTCTCTTTCAAAGGGATGACAATTATTTTCTTACAGTATCCTCACAACCCTTCTTGCCTCCACACCTACAGCCTGAGTCAGATCCTTGCATGTCCCAGGGAATCATTGAAATGTCAAGCCTCAGAGGAAAAGGCTTATAAATGAAAGGATTTTGCTCATATATTTATAAAAGCAGAAAGCTAGAGCTTATGTGTGGGAAACGGATTTTTAGGATACCAGACTAAGGCTTTGATAGGGCTGTATTCATTGATATAGGACAATTACCAGAAATTTGGGATTCATTGTGTAGCTTAAGCACCTGAGAGGGTTGCTATTTGGTTTGATGGTGACTGAACCCTGGTTAATGATGGTTTAAGCTAAATGAAAGTAGGAGGCCAGAAACCCCCGAGTATCATAAAAAAGAAGAGATGCAAATCTCAGGGAAAACAAACATTAGATGAACACAGTTGTCCTAGAACTATGTTTCTCAGGAGTACTCAAATCATTGATTAATGCATTAATGAGGACACTCTCTTGATAAGCCATAACTGTCTGTATTTATTTATTTATTTGGAGAGGTTTTTGCTATAGGGAGTATGCACTTGCCAGAAAGACAGAAAGAGACAGACAGACAGCGATAAATCACCCCCTAGGGGCGATGGCCACGCCACAGTCCTTTCTCCTCCATTCTTCTCTAGGGATCTTGGGCACACACGCACCACGCACCTGGCATAAGTTTAAGCCAGCAGGTCCGGGACTCAAACCACAGTCGACTACGTGGGAGTCCAGCGACATAGCCATTATGCCAACTGCTGGTTCCCATAACTGTCTTTTAGAGGTTGGTAATGAAGACAGAACATGCTGCAATTCAAACGAAATCAAAACTCTGGTGGGAATGATAATTGGGCATCAGAAAAGTCATGATGCATTTTTGTGTAGAAAAACAGAAAAAAACACATCATGGCTTTTCCAGTGACCTAGATGTTTATGTAGCAGAGGACAAGTGTGGCACTGACCCCCAGAAAGGGTGAGTTACCACGACGGGTAGAAGAGCAATAGTGGTTTGATGGCATATGTGTTTAGAGGTAGCTTATTGATCTGGGGGCCATAGGAATTAAATAGATGAGCAGCTCCCTAAAAACTCAGTTTGTGAAGAGATGCCTGGCCTGAGACATCCTGATAGTCATGGCCTCTTCACCCACTCCCAGACCTGTCAGGAAATAGACCCAGTTCCTCTTGGGTGAAAGGAAATTACTGTTTGCTCTCCCTGTGGCTTTGGATTCTTATTCTGTATTTCACCAGATGATTTCTGGCATATTTATTCTTTATAGCCAACATTAATTCCAACTTTTCAGTCATGCAATGATCTTTGAAGAAAGATCCTACTAATAACACCACACCTCCCCATTCCGTCAATGCTCTGCCTCTGTATCCCTCCTACTGGGGAGAAATGTTCACATATTGAAATGTTCACTTTGTAAGCTAAATAATGTGATTGAATGTATATAAAAAATAAAAAAAAAATTAATTGATTAAAAAATCTAGTTAGCATTACCTTAAGATGTTAACACAAAAGTTAACGTAGAGGTAGAGATAGAGTTTTATGCACTCAGTAAAAGGATATTTGTGCAAAACTTACAATAACAGGCTCATGTTGAAAACACAAAGATATAGGGGGTATGAAAATTTTGATTACAATGATGTAAATATTAGCCAGGACTGGAAGAGAATATATTTCAATTTTAACATCCAGTTAATTTTGAATAAAGATATTGTATTGAGTCATTGGGCAAGTCATGATGCATTTTCGCATAGGAAAGCATAGACAAACTTGTCATGACTTTCCAAACTTCCTAATAGGTCATTGTTTTCTTCATTATATTTCTATCTTCTTTTTTCTATATTATTTTATAAAAAATAAGCAGAATGTATGTTCAGATTTTAAAAGTATATTTGTTTTGTTCACTTTAAAATACTGTAAATCTCTGTAAGAAAAAATAAAATTATTTATCAAAAAATAGAGAAAGATTCTACCAAAATATCACAAGCACATACTTGTAAATCTTCCTCCCATTGCTGACCTTAGGGTAACGATATATGGTGGGAAGATGCTCAGACCTCTCAAAGATTATTAACCCTAGTTATGAGGTAATACTAATGTATGGGGCCATACTGCCCCTGTGGTTTATTTGTTATCATAGGGGCTTAATAGATTCTAGTGATAACTGCAGTTTTGGTCAGCATCCACCTCAGAATATTTTTGGTAGGGCCACATTATATATACTGGAGTTATTTTTCCAACTTCTGAGTATGGAATTTAAGCACACATACACACACACACACCACATAGTTGTCCCTCAAACAGAATTAATTCCGGAAACCCCCACAGATTCAAAATACACACATGCTCAAGTCCCTTATATAAAATAGCATAGTATCTGCGTATAACCACCACATATCCTTCATTATTTTTTAAATCATCCATGAATTACTTATAATATCTTATAGCAATTTAAATGCTATGTAAATAGTTGTCATAGTGTATTGAATTATTTGTTTTATCTTTATTGTTATATTATTGTTTCTTATAATATTTCAACCTGCAATTTGTTGAATCTACAGATGTAAATGTATCTGTGTGTGTATATATACGTATATATATATATATGTCCTCAGAAAAGTCATGACATATTTTTCTATGCAAAAATACGTCATGACTTTCCTGACGACCCAATATATATAAAACAAGTAACAGAATATACACATGCTTTTTTCTCTATGATAAGTAACTCTTCTCCTTTTGAGAAGTAGCTCTTGATACGCTATTAGACTGTAGCAGAGACTAGAGGTATAACCACAGATCCTCCAGATATCTGTGCAAACTGAGCTATTTCTCATGAACTGGGTAGTACCTGACTTACCAAGTCATAAATTTGATCATAATCAGAAAGACTCCAACCTTATATTTTTGTAATATACTAAACAGACCTAAGGGTTCTGCAAGTTTTTCTGATGCACTCTCTTCCCTTAAGCCAACTCCTAGACCAGATGGGAAGTTCCATTTGACCTGAGAAACAAAAAGAATCAAGTCTGTTTATAGATGGTTCCTCATGACATGTGGCATGGGCTGGAAGTAAACTGACTGCTGAAGCATTATCACTTTGCTCAGAGCATTACTGAAAGATGGAGGAAAGGAAAATCTTCCCAGTGGGTAAGGCATATTGATATGTCTAATGGTCTCTTTTGCCTACACACACACACACACACACACACACACACACACAAATATGCATATTCAGCTATCTTTCATACATATGTACATATGTATATATACCAGCCACACACACACACTCAGCTATCTCAGCTATCTTTCATATATGTATGTAGTATGTTTTTAAATCATGTATATATTACTCTACATTTCATATATATGTATTACACACACACATACTTGATTCATGGGCAACCACTAATTACTAGTGGGTTGGAAAACACAAGGTTGCAGGATTGATGACAAAGAGGTTTGAAGAAGGGGTAGGTAGATGGACCTTTTAGGTGGACCCAGGGGCTGTTCTTTATGACTGCTTTCCAGAAGATACTACTCTGAGGTGAAGTTCACATAATCAAGTGAACCTGAGAATAATGCCCGGGTAGCTTAGTGGTAGACAGATTATATTAAGTCCCTTCCATCATGGAAAGGAGCAATTTTGCTCAATGGAAATGGATTATTCAATCTGGATTTGCCTTCTTTGCTTACTATGTTTTAGTTAGTGAACAGATGAAAAATTATTAAATAGCTTAGTCATAATATCCCACTCAAAGTTTTTTCTGACCAAGAAAAACTAAGACTAATTTTGTGGCAAAAGAAAGAAGACATCAGGTTGATACTTACGGGTTGCACTGGAAACATCCATCCAGAAGCAGTTACCCATGTATAATAATAGAATAACCTACTGAAGACTCAGTTATGGCAGCAAATCAGACAACACCTGGTGAGACTGGGGTGCTCTCTGACAGCTGTGGTATTTACTGTGGACCACTGACTAACATATTTCTTCTCCAGTTAAAACACGTGAAGTCTGCAAACAAAGTGAGAGACTTGGGAACAGCATCTCTCACTGTAACACCAAATGACCTACTTATGCAATTCTGCTTTCTGTTGGCGAAATTTTAAGCTCTGCTGACTTAGATGTCTAAGTATCTAAAAGAAGATTACATCCTACAGGAGATACCTATCTATCATCAATCATCTATGTATATATCTATTTACTTAGGTCAGAAGGCTTGTGTGTGTGTGTGTGTGTGTGTAGAGAGAGAGAGAGAGAGAGAGAGAGAGAGAGAGAGGTGGGGGAGGGAGGGAAGGAGGGAGAGGACATTCCCAGTGTGGCATGGTCATGTTGCATTTTTTTTTTTTGGTATTTTCTTATTTATTTACATTTAATCACACATATATTTACAGTGTACATTTCTTTTTCCAGCATGAATAGCATGCATATTGGTCAAAACAAAGACATTACTGTATACATAATCATCAGCAAATAGTTTTTCATTTTTTTTGTCAATTAAATCTACTTTTTTTCCTTTCTCTGCCGCTGTTCTCACCCTCTATTATCTATCACCCCCACCCTCCTTATTACCCCATCCTTACTATCTCTGGTATCTACCATGCCCTCCCTGCTACTATTCCTTCCAAACTTTTGGTTTCTGCCATAGAGTGCAGACAATTGGTATATTGAGTATGTCCTACTCAATACATGCTGAAATTCTTTCTCTAGCTTGCTAGGATTTTCCAAGCTGCTTGGGTAGGGATTTGAACTGCAGTTGGCCATGTGGGATCCAGCTACCTATGTAGAGCTCTACCACTGCACTATGGGACCATCCTGCAAAAATGTAATTGGAAGATGCAACTATTCACTAGCCACTTTTGGAAAAAAGAGACTTACCCTGCGTTGGTTGGCATACCTGACCCTAATTAGCAAGGGGACACAGCAGTAGAAATATGACCGGCACATTAATATATCTCTTGATGTCTCCTAATACTGCCAGTCTGGAGCTGGGAGACTGAGCAGATATGCATGTCTTGGAGGTTGTTGTATGAAAATGCAAAGATAGAAAGTAGTTGTGTAGCTCAGTGGTCATAAGTGACTTTGTAGACAGATATTCCAGCCACCTAGAACCTAAGAACGATGAATTAAAAACCATATTCCCCAGGCTCTCTTGCGCCAATCGGAAGCATTTTTTTGTGATATATTGATTAGCAACTGAGTCACATAGGTATTCTCATGGATGTTGGACATTCATTTTGCTTATATGGGTAGAGAATAACAGAGGTCGTATGGTTCTGGGGTCATCTGCTGAAGTTTCCTAGCTTAGAATATGGCTCCCTGATTCGGCAGGTTCTTGTAGAAGCCCCTTGCCTGATTGTCACAGAGACTGTGGCTTTGGGAGTTGTTCAAATTCAATCCTGCTCTTGCTGACCTTCCGACAGTTCTGTTAAGTACAATTTCCTGCATTAGTTTCTGTGCTGCGTTTATTTTCTGCAATTGAATACTGTCCAATATGCCTTTCTTTCAATTTGGGGGTATTAGTGAGACTCGTTTTTTCCAGAAAGAAATTATACTTACTTCTAATCATCTCATACTATTCTCTCAAAAAAAGAAAGCATTTAGATTACTGGTAGCTTTTTAAATTTAGTCCATATTTAGGTGGTGATTCTCATGTGCTGAAGGTTAGGGTCCTATCATATTAACAGGGTTGATAAGAGGTTTACTAATTTTGTTTCTTTCTTAGACAATTACTTTCAACAGAAGAATACTTAATCTTTAATAAATGATTGAAGATTGAACTTATTCTAAAGTGATTCTAATTTCAACCCCAGTTTATATTTTGTTATTCAAGCTGGGAAGCTATAACCAGATCTCTATCTTTGGGAGATTCCTTAAATGATGAGAATGAATTTGTCTAAATTTAAAGAAGAAATCCCTTCAAATTATGTCATTGAAATAGATTTCCTAACCTCTCCCCTCTGTATGCCTAGGAGTTGAATTCTACAAAACCAGGGACAGTCCAAAGGGTTCTGAATATTGGCTACACACAAAATAATATGGGATGCTTTTTAAAAAATATAAAGATCATACCTTAGACAAATCAAATAATTCTGTAGGGAGTATGTATTGATTAAAACTTCCCTCAGATGTTTCTGATCCACAATGATTGTACTAGTCTGCTGATTGCCCACACATCCTGGGTAGCTTAAACAATTGACATGCATTTTTCAGTGTAAAGCCAGGAACTCAGGATCATTTTGCTATCAGAATTGCTTTTTGGTGAAGTCTCTCTTCTTGGCTTGTAGGTGTCCATCTTCTCTTTTCAAAGTTTATTTCCTTCTTCCGAGAGAGAGAGAGAGAGAGAGAGAGAGAGAGAGAGAGAGAGAGAGAGAGAGGGAGGGAGGGAGGGAAGAGACAAGTAGAGAGAGCAAGGTCTGGATGCCACCAGCCTGACAGCCTCAGACCCTGGATCATGTATCCAGCATGTTCGGAAGGTCTCTGGATGCAAACCTGGAGCTTTTTCATGTGAGTGAGGCTCTCATCATATTGGGGCCTTATCTTTATGACTTCATTTCACCTTAATTACCTCCTTAAAGGTCTCATCATTATATTCAGTCATATTGGGGGTTATAGCTTCAACACAGGGATTTTAGGGTGATACGGTTCAGTGGTGATTGGCAGTCACCTGCTTTAGTGGAATCTGTGTATTTGAGGGCTGGATTTTAAGACATAAGAAACAGCAGCATTTTATACAATGGTATACTCTGTTTGGTCTGTGTGGCAGCCTGGGAACCTCTGCTGAACAGAACTGAGATAAATGACACTATCTGGGGAAGATATGGCATGGAGGCAAGAGCTTTATCCTGAGCATTTGGTCTGAGTGGAATGGCAGACTCAGGTCCAACTCAGACTAGCAGAAGTGGTTCAGGCTGACATAGTCCATTTAAGAGCAGGATACAATACTGAGACTTGTCAAGGGCTGGAGTTCTTAGAGTCCTAGATTATGAGAATTAAGGTCTAACTTCGGTCATGGGAGTTATAGGAAATGGATGTGTGGTCCAGTGAATTGTCCCCATGAAAACATTCTTAACCTTGTGTGGACATTAAAAAGTGTTTTCAGTCCTCAAGAACCAACCAGGGCACACACATGGGGAGGTTATAGAAAATTTAGCTGGAGAAGAAATCGATCCCGTGGTTAACTGATTAGGGAACGAATGTGGAAACAGTTGGCTATCATTAAATCTCATCTATTGGTAGAGTGGAGAATTCTTTTTAATCCTAGTATGACTCTCATTGGTTTAGCATCTAGAGCAGTAGACTTCAAACTATAACAGCATCAGGATCTGCTGTAGTGGTGATTTGAGCATGGATAGCTTTCACCCTCCTTAGGTCTGGGATGGGGCCCAGAATTTGCATTTGTAACAAGTTTCAGGTGCTGCTGGTGCTGCTGGTTTGGAGATCACTTTGAGAATCATGGATCCTGTTTGCATGTAGTAAACATTTTATATGCAAATACTTTAAAACATAAAGCATCATCTATGTATACTTGTTTCTATTATCTCTCTCTCTCTCTCTTTCAATAAATACCTAAATAGCAAAACTCAGAGAATGCAGGAAAGTAACTTTTGCTTATGGGCTAGAGTGCTGTACAGATACCCACGAAGTTAATTCATCCTGAGAGCTTCTGGATAATAGGGGGAAAATCCTCTAGATACACTCAACTAATAAGTTATTATTTCTCCCTAAAACTAGAGAGGTCAGTAGAACCTCTTCCATCATAAAAGTAGCAGCATGCTGTAGCAAGGGCTTATAAGTATGTTTCAGAGAGTGCATGATATCAGAATTATTTGATATAAATTATTTTCTGTTTGCTTTGTCCCCCAGACTCCCTCTTCACCTATAAAACAGCAAAGGTAGGTTCCCTTCACAGAAAAGATTAGGAATTTAGAAAAGGCATCTTTAGGAAAAAAGGCCTTATTCTAGTGTCCAAGAAAAAAGAGTAAAGTTAGTTTTGTTGGTCCAAGAAGTTAAAGAAGAAGTGACCTAATCTAGGACTTTTGCTTACAGATGGAAATGCAAAAAGTCTTTATAGCATAGCTCAAATTTAAAACATTATTTGGATAATTTTCTTTTAGATGGAGGGAGGGTGTCATGAGAATCTTTTCTAATTTGAGTTGAATCTCCATTTGAGTGACAGGACTCTGATAGAATCTCAGTTGAGGGGATACTGGTGGACATGACAGTAGTGTGATCAGGTGTAAAAGATCTTGTGCTTGTGCCCCAGCCCCCATTTCTGGGAGGATTACCATATTTATTTGTTTCCCAGAAGTTTCCAAGTGAATAGTCTGAGAGAAGGACCAACGATAGGACATCGTTCTCATGTTCTGGAGCTGAGTGGGACCAGGGTAGCAACACATCACTGCCTTGGATAGCTTACAGAACAAAGGGTCCATAGTGACTAAGAACTCTATGGCTTCTGCCCTGCAAGATATTGCCCACCGATTGTCCTGTCATTGTGTGAACATGTGGATCATACTATTACCCTGCCCACTTCTGACCACCAGTCTTCTAGTTGTTGAATATCTGAGACTTTATGCTGCCCATATTCAGAGACATAAAATGAGTGGGAATGATGTCCTGTGTGAGTCCAGAGTCTTCTTGTGCCCACCATTCAGCTGCTCCATGACATGGTTTCCCCACAAAATCTAGTAACATTTTAAGGCACAAGAAAGTCCTAGACATTTAGTAGAGTAAAGGTATGGGAAGGACCTACTGTATCTTTACCTTCAGACAGGGCCAGGGCACATCAGTATCCTCCAAGGAAAGCACAGCTAGAGGAAGGTATTACAGAGATACCTACATCTCAGGATCTTAACTTTTCAGTCGTCTATCTGTTACGTAAGGAACCAGGACACAAATGACTAGTTTAACTGAAGTCTGGTAGTGTACTGACTTTGTGTGGTCACAGACATAAAGACTGAGAACATCCCATGACAACTCACTTTTATTGTACACTTCCTGAATGCCAAACACAACACCTAACATTTTGCAAGTATCATCTGGTTGAATTTCCCATAATTCATATGAAGTATATGTTTTTATTTTCTCATCTTAAATATGGGGGAATTGAGGTTGAGGTTATATAACCTTCCTAAGGTCACACAGTTGGGAATTGGTGGAGCCAAGTTTAGACTCAGTTCAGCCCAATCCTAGAGTACAATATTATGCTGTAACATAGAGTTATGCAACTAATACATTCCAATTTGCATTCAAGGGTATCACCAATTTAACACTGACTGGTATTCGTTAGAGAGGGACACTTACAAGAGTGGAAGGTGGGAATTAGTCAAATGAAGTTACAAGTACATGGGAGAGGAAGAGAGAGCGTGATATGGAATACAACTAAACTAGAGATAACTCCATGGACACTCATAGCTAGTTTTCATCAGTATCCTAATAATACCAGTTCCACAAAAATGCGTCATGAGAAAATGGTTCCATTGTTAAATACACTCACTAGATGCTACAGAAGATAGCTGCTTCTTAAAGATGCACAATGTAAATTAGCTTATTACCTGTACCTATTTAATGCTGGTTTACTTAACATTTAAAAAAAACCGTATGTGGTTGTAGATATTTTTTATGTATAACAACAAATTTCCTGAAAGTCTCTGCTGCCTTAGTGAGATCAGATTAGTAGTCAACTTTAGAAATACACTAAGGTTATATCAGAACATTATCTTTTATTAGTATTGCATTTAACATTTTTTATATTTATATTTAAGCACCTCATGAGTGAGCTATAAGTAGTTCATTCCAAAACAGTTTTAAATACTTTTCTGTCGTATCTGTAATACTCAATTTAATAAAACAATGGCTTCAGATGTTAATAATTAGAAATACAAGCTTAAGGATCCTAAGGATAAGGTGGGATAGATCTGAAACTGAAACAAATCTAGGACAGGTTGGTGTGACTTTGGAATGACTACGAAGGATTATAATTCAGGTATTCACTACCTGTCTAAAGGTTTCAGTTGACATTAGAAGGAAACTGCATAATTTCCAGTGATACATAATTCATATAAGAAAAAAATGCAAATATGAGTTTAAATAAATAGGAAAGTATTCAAAACTTAGAACATAGGACACCCTTGAAATAATCTCCCCAGCACCTTCCATTAATGACCCTGCTTCTCATCTACTGGTAACTCACCTCACACACACGTTTCTTTTCATGATCTCATGTAACCACAGTGACCCTATGACGTTGGGTTCAAGTTGAGGAGATACATTACTTCGATGGGATCTTCAAAAGCTTTTTACTATGAAATAGCTGTAAATTTACAGAGTTGAAAGAATAGTACCAAAAAACTCCCACATATTCTTTACACTTTTCATGTACATTCAGCAATTGCCATCATTTTGCTACATTTATGTCCTTTTTGTCTTTATAGCACACACACACACACACACACACACACACACGTTGTCTTTTCTAAACTAAAAGTTGCAGACATTATGCACCTTTATCCTTAAAAATCTCAGTATGCATTTTCTAAGAACAAGGACTCATATATATATATATACACACATACATACACGGTTTGCTTTTTGGAAAAATTTGCGAGTCCACAGTTTGTGATCAATCTTGTGCTGCTCTGAAATATCGTATTTCTCCTCCTCTGTGTCGAAGATCTCTTCCTGGTGTCTGGATTTCTGCAGTTTCTTTTTCTTGAAGTAAGCATTGGTAAGGTGCTTTGGGATTTTTATTGCTAATTTTATTGCTAATATCAATTTTTGTGGAGGTCGCAATGATAAATTTCTGGTGTGTTCTATGCAGTGGAAGTCTATTGAGAACCAGTGGTCCAGTCACAAGTAGCAAGCCACTGCTCAGCTGCTTCAGGAAAACCACTCTCTTGCCTCTGTGGCGTCCAGTGAGGACGATCAGAATGGTCCCAGGAGTGATGCTAGCTCGCAGCTTTCTCACATGCTGACTGAAGGGTTTTTTTGCCATGGTTCAACAGCTTTCGAGGCGCATCTTCAGTAGGATAATACCTAGGCATTTTGCGCAGTTTAACCACCCAGGTACCATCATTCTTGTCTCCACCAACTGGTTTTGTGACAGTCGCAAGAACCTTCTCCTTTTTCTTTTCGATCCTGGATTTAGTGGCTGCGTATTTCCTCTTGTACTTGGCCTTGCTGGAATACATGGCAGACCAGGAGTATCTGCCAATGCCCCGGACTAGGACGGGGTTTCGGCTGCAATGGGGCTTCCTCTTTTTGGCCATTTTAGCCTTGGGGTCACTGTTTTTAACCTTGCCACTGACATCAACCTTCTTGGCATCTTGTTTCTTCTTCTTAGTATCCTGCTTTGCAGTTTTTTCACCTGCCACTTTGTAAAGTGGGAAAGAGCAAGGACTTTTTTTTTTTTTTTTTTTTTAAGACAGGTCTCACTATTTAGCCTCTAGCTAGCTGGCCACAAGCATATGCTATCACTCCTGGCCTTTAGGTTGAACCAGGAATTGAACCTGGGCCTCAGTCTGTGAAGTAGCAGCATCAACCAGCACAAACTCCTGCAGATGGGCCAAACAAGGGCTTTCTTTTTTTTTTTTTTGGAGAGGTTTTTGCTATAGGGCGCATGCGCTTGTCAGACAGACAGAGAGAGACAGAGAGACAGAAAGTGAGAAATCACTCCCCAGGGAGGATGGCCATGCCGCAGTTCATTCTCCTTCATTCTCTTGGGATCTTGGGCACGCAGGCACACATGCCTGGCGTGAGTCTTAAGCCAGTGGGTCCAGGACTCGAACCGCGGTTGACTACGTGGGAGTCCAGTGACATAGCCATTACGCTAACTGCTGGTCCCAACAAGGGCATTCTTAATTAGTAGAAGAATTACAAGATGGTTAAATAGTCCTCCTCTACCTATATGCATGTCCGTTTATAATACAAAACTAAGACTTTTTCGACTATCATCTAATTATATTCTTTCCATCATAAAGAAGAGTCTTTTTCTCCCCCCTTGAAGCTGGGTTTACCCCTGTGACTTGTCTTAGACAAAACATATTAAACACTGAGGTAAACAGGCTTGAGAAATGCTTGAGCTTTGAGATGTGCCCTCTCTCCGCACTGGGAATGTTTGTACCACCATTTGAACAAGCCTGAGCTAGGTATTGGAGGATGAGAGACACGTAGATATCATCCTTGTTGACATTAAGCCAAGTGCCATTCGTGTGAATGAGGCCATCAAGGCTGTACAACCTCAGCTGAGTTAGCTTAGACTAGATAACTTATTAACCAACCACCAAGAACCATGAGAAAAACATGGATGTCTGTGACTTTAAGCCATTTTTCAGTTGGTCTGTTGCACAGTAGAAGCACAAAATAAAAGAATACACAAAGTAAATGATCAAAAACAGTAACTTTTACATTAATATATTATCTAATCCATATTTAAATGCTTTTAATGGTGCTAAAATATTTTTTACCCCCTCTCCAATCCATGTTCCAATTCAGGGTCATGCACTGCAATTACCTATCATGTCTTTTTAATTTATTTTAATCTGGAACTTTTCCTTAGCCCTTCCCCGCTTTAAGACTGACATTTTTGAAAAATACACAGTAGTTGTTTTGAAGGATGTCTTTTAATTGTGTGATGATTCCTTAAAGTTAGATTTAAGTAGTGCATTTTTTTTTTTTTTTGCAAAAATACTACATAGATGATCTTGCATCATCTCAGTGCTTCAAAACAGAAGTGGGGGATGTGAGTTTGTCTTATTGGTGAGGTTAAATTTGTCACTTCATTATGGTGATGTTCACCTTCTCCACTCAATTATTATCATATAGCCCTTTGTTTTTACTAAGTAATCTGAAGACAGATACATTGTCTAAGTAAATAACTTGTTTCTTTCCTTATACTTTTACATGTTACATTTTTATGTTTTAGTATGTATCTTACTCTTTAAAATTGTTTTTTATTTTACTGTAGTAAGAAGATAATTTAAGATCTACATTTTTAAGCATGTAATGTAGTATTGTTAACTATAGGCATAGTGTTGTATGGAAAATCTCTAGAGTTTATTAATCTTGCAGGACTGAAATTTTATACTCACTAAGTAGCAACTTCCCCTTTCCTCCTGCCCTCAGTTTCTGACAATGACCATTTTATTCTTTGCTTCTTTGAGTTTGACTACTTTAGATACCTCATCTAAATGGAATCACATAGCGTTTGTCTTCTGTGACTGACGTGTCACTTAGCAAGATGTCCTCAAGTCTCATCCATGTTGTTCCATGTTGCAGAATTTCCTTTTCTTGTCTGAACGAATTATTGCCATGGTGATTGCAGAAGGGCATCAGTGAGATTTATTCAATAGAACATAGGGCTTGATGGTTTCAAGTCACTCTCTTGGTTATGGCTGAATTGGTAAGCTCTGCCTTCAGTAAGAGCAGGTAGATGTCCCTTGGTGCATGGTCATGTCGTGAAAGTTGGGCAGAGTGAGGAGAATAAAGCAGGCCTCTGTTTCTGAGTCCAAGTTGTATCCTTGACTATTCATATGCTCAACATTTCACCTTCAGGGCCAGCAGGTGGTGTAGTGGTTAAGATGCTGGACTCCCACATGGCCAACATCAATTTGAGTCCCAGATCCAGATACTTGAAACTCACACTGGATGGGTGTGCATACATGCCCAAAATCTTGAAAAGAGAATGGAGGAGAAGGGATTATGGCATGGTCATCCTCCGTGGGTGATGATTTCTTGCTTTCTCTCTCCCTGTCTCTCTACATCTCTGGCAAGTGCATGCACTCTCTAGCAAAAATCTCTCTTAAAATATTCACCTTCTTTGTTCTCTGAGCCAATAAGATGACCTTTTATTAGAGTTGGGTTTTTGTTACTTCTTATGAAAAACATTCTTACTCTATATCTGATATACCATTTATAATTGCAAGTAGATCATATTTAAATGATAACATCAACTTAAATTTTGCTAATGTATCCAAGACCATGAGCATGAATTATAAAATAAACATGCTATCATGGTGCTGTGAATGACTTCAGATGATGATAGCAACCCAGAAAAATTTGAGTCTGATGATGAAGAACAACCAACTCAGACCTTATATTGCAAGCTGGGCTCTCTGGAATCTGACACTGAGATGGAGTGTGGGTTGCTAGATGTTTATTAGGGATTAATGCCTATAAGAGGAAAGAGCAGAAGCAGAATTGGACTAAGGGAGATCCGTGATGTAGGCCCAACCAAGCCATGGCCCCCTTGCTGGTCAGTAGTGTTCTGTGTCTGGGCAAATTTTCTGGTCCTTTATACTCTCACTGTGCTTAGTCTAGATATGGCTGTCCTGAGAAAGGTGAGAGCTCTGGCTACATGACCCTCTTCACCTGAAATGGGCCCTAAAGGAGCTTAGAACCAGAGAGATCTGCTGACTTTTCTCTCTGCACCTGGGGAGCAAACCCTCCTGGAAGTTGTCTCTGTGCCTACCACACACCGATACTTAAGAAGGGAAAGATAGGTATTTCTATGAGTACATGTTTGCTGTTCTCAGTTAGTTAAAACTAGTTGTGTGCATTAATGTAGTGGTATGTTTCTCCCTAAAAAGCAGATATTAAATTTATGATTTGGGACTAGCCATTGGTATATGGCTATGTTGCTGGATTCCTTGTAGTTGACCACGGTTTGAGTCCTGGACCCAGTGGCTTAAATTCACACCAGGCGTGTATGCGTGTGTGCCCAAGATCCGGAGAGGAGAATGGAGGAGAGGGGATTGTGGTGTGGCCATCCCCCCCCAGGGGTGATTTTTTGCGTTCTGACTCTTTATCTTTCTGGTGACCACATGTGTCCTATAGAAAAAATATCTCCCCCCCAAAAAATTATGACTCATGGATAGCCAATGTCATCTTAGAATGGGGAAAATATGATTGAGATTGAGTTGTTAAATGAAAAGTGGTCATTAATCTGGGAATTTTCTGTCCCATTTTATTTCATAGATAATACACTTGGAAACTTTTAAAAGAGTTACTTTTTTTTTTTTTGTAGATGTTTTTGCTATAGGATGCGTGTGCTCACCAGAAAGACAGAGACAGAGAGACAGAAAGCAATAAATCACCCCCCATGGGGGGTGGCCATGCCACAATCCCTTTTCCTTCATTCTCCTCTCGGGATCTTGGGCATGCACGCACACGCACCCGGCGTGAATTTAAGACACCGGACCTCGGGCTCGAACCGCGGTTGACTATGTGGGAGTACAGAGACATAGCCATTATGCTAAATGCTGGTCCCCAAAGAGTTACTTTTTGTTTAAAGGAAGTAATAGTACAAAAACCAAAATGGTCATTTTGATATTTTGATACCAAGGCTGCTGTGGATTTATTTAGAAGAACAAGTTGAATAATACCTTACAGAGAAGCAGAAAGCATGCAAGAAGAACAAGATAAATAATAGAAAATAAAAAGTTTTTTTCCCCCCATTGGTAGGAAAGCCGAAGCAGTCCAATAGATCATGGCGACAAGTGAGTGGTGATAACTATAAAAGATATTCTTGAAATGGATATACCCACAATTCAAATGACTGGCCTTAGTCCAGGTCTTTATTTTTAGGTCTTAAAAATGATATGTGTCCGAGTATCACCAAAGGTTTTTTTTTTTTTTATTGGGAATTGCTATAACAAAGGACAGATATGATTGGAATTTGGAAGGCAGCATTTATCATTGCTAAATTGGATTGCTTATATTTATAGTTCTTTCAAAAGTACCAAACATGGAAGGTTTCCACTTGTAACAATTCTACAATATTGTATGTTAGCTCAAAAAAATATGAGAATGAGGTACTTTTGAAACTTGATTTTGTAAGTACAGTTTGGCAAATATACATTGTGCCTGAAACCTAATACCCAGGGGTCTAATCAATTCAGGTCATTCTGTGACATTTATCTAGGAGCATATACTGAACGCAGGCATTGTGAAGGTGAAATAAATAGCTATAATAAAAAACACCCCAAATCACAGTCTAGGAAACTATGACCAATATGAACAAAATTATAAAATTTCAATTAACATTATCATACACATAAATATGTATTATAAATTCTACACATGTGGAATACATTATCATTTTAGTCTATGTATTTGTACTAGCCAGCAATATTCCTTTTGAAAGTAATGATTAGGTCTGTGAAAGGAAAAAAACTAAGCAGCCACAAATGTGTGCTTGGAATTGTTTGCTAGTCTTCCTCCATATTATCTTTTGTCAGAGTGAGCCCTAAGACATAGACGCCAGGTACTGCAGGGGAAAAGGGCCTCTTAGTCTTCTTTTGTGAAGAGGAACAAAACAAATCAAAACGAAACAAAAAACCCAAAGATGCTTTCAAGAGGTAAAACTGGAGCTATAACTGCCAAATATATAAATGAGAAGTGGTGAGTAGTTTTTTGTGTAGATTATTTTTAACATACATTTCAGATAATGAGCAATTTGTATGATGTCAAGCACCATTAATTGAAATGTTTGTGCCCTTGCTTTGACAAATTTTCCTCACTGACTTGATCCAGGAGCTCTTTTGATTAAATAGTCTATGCTGTTAAGTTGATAATACATAGGAGGGATATTTACTTTGACTTAGTTTAGCAGCATGGTGCTGCAAGTAGAATATTGCACCGTGCATTAGGAAATTCAGGCCTAGATATTGAACCATAAGACACTCTCCTGCAGTCATAAATAATATTTGTAATAACAATAATGGTAACAGCATTGGTAATTTCAAGACTAAAATTTTTGAATTCTGAAATAAATAATGGCAATAAATATAACGGCTTGAAACCATAAAAACTGATTTAAAAAAATCTTGCCCAATAGAGCAATCATTTTATTCTCCTCAACTAATAACATAAAGGAGCTTAAGTTGATAACTATTCTACTAAATAGAAATATTTCAATAACAGAGGAGAACCAAATTAGTGTAGCCTGTGGGTTTGACACAAGATTTGATGAGAGATACAAATTGAGGAATATCAAAATAGAGGTTGTTATCTAGCTGGGTAGAGTAGTTTCAGAATGGCTAATAGGGAATCCTGCAACCTGGAGAATTTATTATATTTTGACATCGGTTAAAAGTTACTACTTTTTTGCTACTTGTCATATATTAGAATATTTCCAACCCTGATAGAAGACATCATAATGTATTTGGCCAGTGCAGTTAAATTGACTTGAGAATAGATTTATCTAAGCTGTGACAACAAATACAATTATAAATCCAGGGCAAAAAATATCAAAATACTTCTTTAAAGTAAAACAAAAGAAATATCTTTGAGACTACTTCTTATGAGAAATTGACTACAGAGGTAATTTTCGCAAACCGAAGATATATAGAGGCAACAATTTGGAAGGTTCCCAAATGTCAGGGAAACAATATGGCCTTGAGAAGAGATAAATTGGACAGATGGAACCATGCAAATGTCACCTATTGGAAATCTGAACAGGAGGTGACTGATGTAATAAAAGCAGCTTGTAACCAGCAAGCTCAGGACCTGACTTCTGCAGATTTCTGGTACAAGAAGTTCATGACAGCATTTGGAGTTGTTGCAGGATATATCGTGAGTACATCAGAATTTAATAAGACTTGAAAACAAGTAATAGCTGTAAGTACTATTATGTTAAAGTCACTACAATTTACATCAGTAGCATTTTAGCTACTTTTTGTAAACTCTTGGCATCATTTTGTTACAGATTTGTCCCATTGAAAAGTAATACTTCTCACGGTCAGCTTCAAGGATTTAATACATTATTGAAGGAATTAAGAATTAAACTATTACAGGCTTTCTTTGTTCTGTTCCAGGTACTTCATGTTCCAGCCAACCCATCGCCTTCACACACACCTCAGCTTCCCCAGTTCCATGTCTTTGCTAACACTCTCTGCTTTTTATGGCATTCCTACCTCCTCTTGTTAGCAAATTTCAGTTATCGTCCTATGCCACTTCTACTTTTTCTTTCTGTTTTATTTTATTTTTTGCCATAGAGCACATGTGCTCATGAGAGAGAGACAGAGAGATAGGGAGAGGGAAAGTGAGAAATCACCCCCCAGGGAGAATGGCAGTACTATAGTCTCTTCTCCTATATTCTTCTTGGGATTTTGGCATGCATGCACACGCCTGGTGGGATTCTCAAGCTGTTGGGTCTGGATCTCAAATGATGGTTGGCCATGTGGGAGTCCAGTACCTTAACTACCATACCACTTACTGGCTCCCCATGCTACTTTTTCTATAAGCCATGTTTAATCATTCCAGCCAGCTATCATCTCTTCTTTGTCTGAACTTTACAGTCATAACTCACTTACGGTTCTTTTGCTTTTGGCCTCCTCTTATAGCTAGTAATGTACTTTTACTATTTCCTTATTAAAATACAAATTACTCAAGAGACAAGTTTAATTGGAACCATTCTTATTTTTCTCTGCAGCAGCTAACACAATATCTTGTACATATAGTAATCATTTGTTAAATGAATGAATAAATCATAACCTGATTTGCAAACAATTAATAAAATATAAAATAGCGATTGAGTCCACTTATGAGTCTTCTAGTTACTTGCAGGATTGATAAATGCATAGGCAGTCCTTGCCCTGTGTTGCTTTACAGTAGGTTGTGCTATCCAGGTAGCATGTAGAGCTAATTGATACTACCCAACTATTAATTACTAGTAGTAGGTGATAGGAATGCTTCTTAATGTGTGTTCATTCCTTCATTCTGAAGTTTATTCTTTTATTAGCTTAGCCTGTGTGAACATGTATCAGAGTACTAAGTTGTATCTTTTTTATTTTTTAAAATTATACTTTCAGAGCTTTGTTAAGTTTTTAAAGCAGCTTGCTATTTACATACTGAGCCAAATAGGACATGCAAAAATATTTGTGTGACCTGCATATTATTTTTTAAAACATTAAATAATTGTCAACACTTGACTATGGGAAGAAGTCACATTAAAAATAAACTATTAATAGATTTCTGGCTGCTCTTGAAAAATCATATTTGGCAATACTCTGTCTCCCTATTTTTAGGGCGAATACCTGCTGGATTCAAATGGTGCTGGCTCTTCAAACATAGAATGCTCTCAAGTTTCAGACAGGCCTTTTTTCACGTATTTATCTTCTTTATCTGGCCATTTTAGGCTTTTGAATTTATTATCCTTATTTTATGTATTTATTTAACCAGAGAGCATGTGTACTTGTGAGAGACAGAGAGAGAGAGAGAGAGAGAGAGAGGACTCCCTCAGTGGAGTGTAGGCACGCTACATTTTTCCTCCTTCCCTCCTTCCTGTCAGGATTTTGATATGCACACAGATGTGCCCACAGCATGTGTTTCAGGCCACTGAGGCTGGGATTTGAACAGTGGTCAACCATGTGAGATCTAGCTCCCAATGCACAGTGCTTAACCACTGAACTACTGGGCTGGTCCTATTATCCTTATTTTAAAGCTCCTTTTTTGTTAAAAAAAAAGTGTGACAGATATTTTATTATAGTTATTCATTGAAATCTGTTTCTTTGTTCTGGACATGGAGCTAATGATTTTTCCTGACTTCCCATAGAGTCATGAGATTGACCTCCAGCCAAGGAATGGAGTAAAAACAGTAAGAGCCACTTTCCAGTCACCCATTTAATTTTTTAAAAATTTATTTATTATCATCATAATCTTGTTTATATTACATTGAATCGCATATAACTTTACAGTGTATTACATTGCTTTTTCAAAAGAGAATGCCATGCATGTCAGTCAATACAGAGACATTAAAATCCCCACTTCACCCATTTAAATTTCCCATGCAGATTTGTCCATTGTTTTTTTCCCTCTGATAGCTTGATACAAATGGATACACAGGCCTGTGTGATAGTAGAGCCACAAAACAGGAGGAGCCTGGATCCTTCAATGATTTTATAGAATCAACCAAGTGTTATGTGCTCGCTGAAATGTGAGCCAAAAATATACTACAATGGTATAAATTTATTTAGGAAGGTCTTTTGGTGATGCCAGCCTTCTCTAAATAATCCAGAGTGCTAATTACCTGGCAATTGTTAGTGGCAGTCCTACATGAAAGTATCTTATACTTAGCATCAAATGTTAAGGAGGCAGAACAGTGAGAATGAATGCCTTACTTTTCTCGGTGGCTCTGTTGGTTCCGTCAAAGAAGAGTTACATTTGAAACTGAACTCATTTCAGCATATAATTAAGGGTCACTTGTTACACAAGGCCTTGTAAATAAAATTCAGCAGTAGAAAAAGACAAAGTAGAGGACTATTGGGCTACCTTTGATGTCTTTTATTTATTTATTTAGAGAGATTTTTGCTATAGGGCGTGTGCACTAGCCAGAGAGACAGAGAGAGATACCTTTGACGTCTTTTATTTATTTATTTAGAGATTTTTGCTATAGGGCGTGTGCACTAGCCAGAGAGACAGAGAGAGAGAGAGAGAGAGAAAATGAAAAATCATCCATCCCGGGGGGTGTGGACATGCCTCAATACCTTCTCCTCCATTCTCCTTTAGGGATTTTGGGCATGTATACAAGTGCACTTGGTATGTTTCAAACCACTGGATTTGGGACTTGAACTGCAGTCAGCCATGTAGGAGTCCAGCGACATAGCCATTATGCCATCTGCTGGTCCCAACTTCTAAAATGCTTTCTACTCAGAGAAGCCCTATCATCAGCATCAATAGCAGTCCTTTTCTGAGCATCTGATTTAATGCTTTGGTTCATCTCCAGTGTCAGTGTAATGATTTTGAATTTCTATGCTATTTTGTTGAAATATGTTGAAAGACGGACTTCAGTTTTAAGTTTCTTTTTTCTTATTTATTAGACATTCAATAACTGTACATCATTACAGCTTGTAAAATGAATTTTTCCAGCATGAATACATAGTATTAGTCCAGCTAGAGATATTCTCATACATGCTATCATCAACAGATAATTTTTTGGCCAGTTTTAACTTTCTTGTTTTCTTCAAAAACTCTGAGCTAGCCAAACCAACCCATTTCTTTCTTTATAAATGACTAGATTACAAGCAAAATTAATTTAAATTAAGTATTTAATATGCATTATTAGTTTCAGGTCAAATTTTGATGCTATAAAGTTTGTTTTGTATATATGGCACAACTAGAACTATATATTTATGTACTAATAACACATCGGTCCTTGCACATTCATTGTGTAAGAGAACATCATATCCATTTACAAGTTTGAAGCATGATTTAATCAGCTGGAGACTAGTCTCCCCACTCATTCTGCCTTCTAAAGGTTCATCAGGGCAGGCCTCTAAGAAACCTGGACATTTCTGGTGGATCTGCTTGCTACTGAGTAGATAATTTCAATGTTTGTGATAAAGACAAGGAAGTCAATTCATTTTGACTTTTCTTCTGTTGTACATGGCTGTAATTTACTTGATGGCCTACAACAACCACTTACATTGTTTTCTATAGATTATTTAATAGCAACCCACTTTGTGACATAATTTTCAGTAACACAGTGGAATAAAAGTAAAAACATACTTAAAATCTTTTAAAGGTAGAATTTGGATGGAAATATCTTATTTGTCAAAGTAAAAGCAACGTTGTCACTGAAAGCAGAATATTATGTGGAACCCATTAAGTAATAGTAGCTTTATGGGTAAATGATATTTTAGGATTTGGAATGTTAGAACTCAAAGAAGCCTTTGAGGGGCCAGCAGATGGCATAGTGCTTAAGACTCTAGACTCCCACACAACCAACTGCATTTCGAGTCCCAGACCTGTTGGCTTGAAACTCACACTGGGTGCATGTGCATGAGTGCCCAAAATCCTAAAAGGAATGGAAGAGAAGGGATTGCAGTGTGGCCATCCCTCCTGGGGGTTGATTTCTCACTTTCTCTCTCTCTCTGTCTCTCCAGTAAGTGTACATGCCCTATATAGCAAAAATCTCTTCAGGAAAAAAAAAAAAAAAAGAAAAAAAAAAGAAAAAAAAATAGACTCCCACACAACCAACTGCATTTCGAGTCCCAGACCTGTTGGCTTGAAACTCACACTGGGTGCATGTGCATGAGTGCCCAAAATCCTAAAAGGAATGGAAGAGAAGGGATTGCAGTGTGGCCATCCCTCCTGGGGGTTGATTTCTCACTTTCTCTCTCTCTCTGTCTCTCCAGTAAGTGTACATGCCCTATATAGCAAAAATCTCTTCAGGAGAAGAAAAAAAAAAGAAAAAAAAAAGAGGCTTTTGACTATTAGTGGGTCTTCCTAACTTTTTTTTCTTTGGAAGTTTTCTTGCAATTTTGGCTGAAGAGGTAGGCCTAGGTTCAAGAAACCTCATTCATTTGGCCATAAGTGAAGTAACTGTTTACAACAGGGATGGGTGCCTGTTCTGAAACAGAACCAATCAAATTGTCTTTCTTTTGTTTGAAGTAGAGTTATAGAAGCTGAGTTAAACAAGTGGAGGTTTTAAAGAAAGAGACTCAGGACTTAAACAGATACCCAAATATTAGCTTGGATACTAGTAAATCTACACTGGAAAATTGTCTAGACCCAAGGACAAAATGAGCTGGCTTCCCTGTAGCTGAACTTTCCTCCTAGTAGCAGAAAAACACTGCTAGAATTCTGCAGGTCTCTCCCTGCCTGTTCCCTTCTGTATGGTGGTCACACAACCATGGAGAAGAGATTACCCAAGAAATACCTATGACTTGTGAGTAAGACAGGTCCCCCAAATAAAGACTAGGAAGATGATTCTGGGTTGTACACACACAAAGACTTTCTTCTTTGCCTCACTAATCAGATAAATTATGCTTGGGGAAGAAAGAGTGCATATTTCTTCCTATATAGTCTTGGGATCAGTGTTGCAAGACAATGTTAGTGGGGAAAAGGAAGTAGGAGTCTTCAGAAAGTAGGGGCAAGGAAGGGGAGAAAGTGCAGAGCTGATAAAATATGGAGAAAGTAGCTGCTCACCATTTCTGTTCCTAGGAGGCTTGCTGCTCCTTCTTATGGGTTTTGAAAGAGTCTCCCAACTCCTTATAACACACTTCTATTACCTACCTTGACTGAACGTTTTCCTCCGTCTTTAACCAAACCATCCCTAAGACACTTACTAACCTTTATTGAGTAAAGTTTATTATGTGCTCAACACTGTGATATGGATCTGATCATCTTTAGTCAATGTGGCAAAAGGCTGATTTGTTATAATGGACATAATTAAAGATTTGGTATTTAAAAGGTTTAGCATTTTAATAGCCCATTTCACCCCAATATAGTCTCTTGGCAATATGGTAAGGAGCACTTAGAAAAATCCCCCCTTGGACACTAGTTCATGTGTAGAGAGTTATTAAATGCTTTCCTCAGAAAAGATGTAATTCCACAGAATTGCTGTGAATACATTTGTCATAGTTCTAACATTTACTTGACATTATAAAATGGTCAAGTGCAGACAAAAAGATCATGATATTAGGTTGAACCATATGATTTTTGAATTTTTTTCTTGTAGGTCAAAATGGTCAAATATTGGCAATTTTATATGTGTCAACCTCAGTATGCCCCATAAGAGTGTTAATGACTTTGTGGATCTGAGACATGAGGGTTTCTTCATGCAGGGAATTTTCAAGCCCTAGTCTAGACTAAAGTGTAGGAAGGTAGTTCCCAGACCCAGTTTATGCCTAAACTGAAACTTGTCTATGGAAAATGAGAGAACTAATCCCAACATGAAGGAGTACCTAAGGTACGTAGAATAGCTAGAGGCAGTATAACACAATCTGGGCAAGCAAGAAAAATTGGAGATGATGCAGGCCATCCATTCATTCATTCTCTTATTTATTCATGCAATATCTTTTAATTTCTTGCTACCCTTAGGAGAAGAAGGTGTTTAGTGCCTAGGGGCTTCTCTCTTGCCATCACCTGTATTTCTCTCTTGCTTGATAAACAGACAAGCCTTCCTTGTAATTCATTGACAGGGGCAGGATGGGGACATCGCCTCTCAAGGTCATTCTCTCTTAAAGCCTGAGCTGGTGATGATAGAGAATTTACCCTTTTATCTAGGGTCCCACTGCCCTTCCTTTTTCTTTAGCACAAGCACATATTTGATTTTTGTGGAAGTTTCTAAAAGTGATTTAATGAGGAAAGTCTCTTAGGTTTCAAAATACCAGACTATACAGAAGAGTGGGAATAAAGCCTTTTTCACTTCCCTTCCCTTTAACACTGTAGAAAGAGAGAACCTTCTTTCAGCGGGCATTTCTTTCTCAATCGACTTCTCTTTCTTTGACATGTTGTAGTAGACTTTTCTAGGTTTCCCATCTTGTTCCCTGCTCCTCCCTCATGGGATAGAGTTTCTATTCTTCTGTCCACTATTCCTTCTTGTTTCGTGAGAGTTTCAGGCCTTGGCAATATCTGATCTGGTGGTAAAGGGATAGCTTTTCTCTTCATTCATGGGGCAAAAGTAAGATTATCCAATTCTGGTTCAGTCTGCCTTCTAGGAGAGGTTTGGTTGATTTCCTGAGTAATTCCACCTAAGAAACATAGACAGACAGTGTTATCTCAAGTGAGTGAAGTCTTTTTATTCTACTAGCATAATTTGATGTTGCCCATTGCAAAACAATGTCAATAAGTAAAATTATTTCACTGGGAAGATTTTGGTCCTTTACTAGATTTAGGTTTCTTTTTCTTCTCTTTAGAACAAGCACTGTTATTGCAGTAGTCAGTGGCTTTTCTTTACCATCCTGGAGAAGTAGCACTGTTCTAATTGGGTTTCATAGATTCTAAATCTCCTGGCTAGGATAGAGAAGTTCTGCTGCCAGTTTATCTTAGCAATTAAGTGATAGGAACTGTATTAGGCATGATGGTACAGAAAGTAAGATCCAGGACCAGTTCTTATAAAGCTCACAGTCTAGATGGAACTACACTATTATCAGCATTCATATAATCTTGTATTAAGTAGTATATTAGCCAGGAAATAGAATTTTGTGTTCAGTATAAGAAGTTCTTGATACTGAGGCAACTTTAAGAAGTTGGATAGGATTAATTCATAATGGCCTGCAAAGTGTTTTCACTTTTATTATCTCATTTGATCCTGGTGATTATGTTGTGAATTAAATACTGTTACTTCATTTTACAGATAGAGCTGAGAAAGATGAAAGAACTTGGTCAAGGTCACCCAGTATATTAGTCAGGATTCTCCAGGGAAACACAACTAGTAGGATGTGTGTGTGTGTGTGTGTGTGTGTGTGTGTGCGTGTGTGTGAGTGTGTGTGTGTGTGTGTATGTATGTGTGTGTGTGTGGGGGAGAATTCAGAGAGATTTATTATAGAAAATGATTTATGAGACTATGAAGGATGAGAAGTCTATCTGCAAGCTGGAGAACCAGGAAAGACAGGGAATAATTCAGTCTGACTGAGGCCCGAGAGGCAGTGGGTACAAGGTGTGAAGGTGTGCGTCCCCTTCCATGTCTAAAGGCTCAAGAACCAGGAGTATTGATGTTTGAGATCAGGCAAAGATGGATGTCCAGCTCAAACAGGGAGGGGGAACTTGCCCTTTTTCCACCTTTCTTTTTTACACAGTTAACTGATTCAAATGCTGATGTTTTCTGGAAACACCTTTACAGACACATTAAAAAATAATGTTTTATCAGATATCTGGGCATCATTTAATCCAGTCAAGTTGATGTATAAAAGTAAACATTACATCTAGCCTCTGAGAGACAAACAGCTGGAATATACTTTGCAATGAAAAGATTTACACTCCCGAGACCAGCACATAGCATGGTGGTTAAGGTGCTGGACTCCTACCTGACCAACCATGGTTCAAGCCCTAGAATCTGTGACTTGACAATCACACCAGGGTGTGTGTTGTGTGCAAGCCCAAAATCCTGAGACGAGAAGGTTTTGTGGCATGGCCATTCCCTCTGGGGAGGTGATTTCTCACCCTCTCTCTGCCTCTGTCTCTGTCTGGTGAGCACACATACCCTATGGCACAAACACCAGCAACAACAGAACAAAACAAACAAAAGATATACACTGCCTTCAGTTATTGTGACTATATTACTAGAGTAAATGATACTAAGGTTAAATATTGACAATTAATCTTTAAGTTTAAGCTAATCAACAGTTTAGAATTGTATAAGACTCATTAAACCAAGGAAGAATTAGTAAATAATTAATACAAAAAGATAGGATAATAGAACCATGACCAAAAAAAAGGAGGGAGGGAGAGTGGGAGGGGGAGGGAGGGAGAGAGAGAGAGAGAGAGACATAAAACAACTCTGACCAACGGAACAGATGTGCTAATGCTTGATAACCTTAATTAACAGTGATGGCTCCTAATGTTGCTCTTCCACAAAGCAAAGATATGCATAATTTATGCAGCCATGACATATCTTGTGAGTAGATGATTCAGAGGAATGTTAAAACAAATGTGGAGACTGAGTAAATCAAAGCTGTTATGATTTTAAGGATAAATCTTCAGTAGTTGGTAATTCAGTGTATTGAGCAAGATGGAGTTTCTTATAATTTAAGTAAACTCATTCAATTGCATTGACATTTGGAATAAAACTAGACTAGGTTTTAGTTCTCTTAAATAGTTAAAGTCATTCTAAAAATGGATTCCAAAAACAATTGTCATTAAATCAGAAGACAGTATTTCTTTATCTCAGCTCTCAGGATCTTTCCCAGATCAAATTATTTTTCTCCTGTTTTCCATACCTCTTATAACCTTGTACCAAGTGTATCTGGGATATTAATAGTAAATTTAAATGCCTCCTAGAGCACCGTAGGCTACTTAAATGGGGGAAATGGGCCAAGTTCCAACAGAGAACTTCAGACACTGTGGTGAATTATAGCATGTGAACTCAATTGAAGAATCAACTCATGCCTTTTTTCCCATTGATTGTGCCTTGTAAAAATGTGAACTCACCACTGCCACATCTTCCAAATTTCAGGAAGTGCTAAGAAATCTGGATATTGTGTGTATGCATGTGTAAAAGGCCTTTTTAAATGATAAAAATAAATTAAGGTTTTTGGAAGAAACTTAGGGGTGCAGAAACTACACCTGTAGCCAGTGTCCGGTTTACAGGTTGACATTTGGATTTGAAGTTTAGCTCCCTTCCCCTGTCTTTGGTATCCATAGGCTCTTATAGACTCATGTTCCTTGGTCATGTCATCCCCTGCAAGTTTCTTCCCCATCCAGATGTGCATATCATGACCGTTAAGAGAAATGGCTTTGGAGACAGTCCTTAAGCAAGGACTTCTCTATAGACCTACTCATTTTGTCCCTTCTCTAAAGTGACATTTATAAAATCTTTCTTTACTTATTGCCCTCAAAACTTGGTAGGCAAGAGAAATAAATGAGTAGTTGAAGTTACATTGTATCTATAAGTTGCCTAGAATAAAGTCATTCTTTGTATCAGTGCAGTGATCGCCAATGACTATTATAAAGAGAGTGGAACAATTAATTTTTACTCAGATATGAATGATTAATTGCAGCTAAATACTCATCTCTTGGGTTTCTATATCACTCATATTCAAGGATAAATTTGAATATTTAATATTAGGATTTCAGAACTTGCAGGTACATACTGAGTCATTGAAAAACACCCTTCGCATAGAAAAACATAAAAATACCTCCTGACTCTTCTGACAACTCAACAGATATTTTGAGGAAAGAATGGCGGACATTGTAGATTGAAATTTTTCTATTTAGAGATGCATCCTCCCACCGTCATACTTTAAAGTAATACCAGCTCTTTAACTTTTTAGTGTTTCTGTACATGCAGAGTCTTGATCAATTCACCATTCCAAACTAAAGCATGAAATTAAAGTATGAGTTTATTCTGATATAAAAATATTTTGAAATTCTTACATAATTTTTAAAATATTTTCCATAAAGTTTTTGAAGACCCCTTGTAAGTGATTTGAGGGTGTTAACAGAAGAAACATGCAGAGAAAATTCAAAGGCAGCTCATTGAGGTAAAGTTCCTACTAGGTCAGTGATTTGGAAGTATGAGGGGACATTTCCCTCTGAGTACCTCTAAAACGAGGGCACAGGATTTAGTGGGTCACTTTAAATTTTGAATAAACATATCTCACATTTAGGAATCCACTTTGACCTATTTACCAAGGGGAACTACAAAGCTACAAAGTTTGAGTGGGGTTAAGACTAAGAGAACCCACTGTAGCTTGTCCAAGCCTTAATGCAAACTTCTTCCATTTAGTTCTTAGGAGCCCCTAGATTTGTGACATGCATTTATAAGGAGAAAATTATGCATGGATTACAATTTTTTTAGTACCCAAATAAACTTGTATCCTATTTACCAAGGGGAACTACAAAGCTACAAAGTTTGAGTGAGGATAAGACTAAGAGAACCCACTGTAGCTTGTCCAAGCCTTAATGCAAACTTCTTCCATTTAGTTCTTAGGAGCCCTTAGATTTGTGACACACATGCATTTATAAGGAGAAAAGTATGCATGAATCACAATTTTTTTAGTACCCAAATAAACTTGTATTTTAATTCCATTTTTCTCAAAATTTTTTTGTATATGTATATACATATATATATGTGTATATGTGTGTGTGTGTATATATATATATACACACACACACATATACATACCCAACACTGAATGCATTGAAACCAGTTTGTGGTATTTGATAGCAAAAAATATTCTACCATTGAGAAACAGCTCTTAGCTTACAGTTGGGCTCTGTTAGAAATGGACAGTCTGCCAGTGTGGAATGGGAGCATGGGGGGAGAGAAGGGAAGAATATAGGGAAGGAAATCAGGAAACAATATAGAGAGACATGACATTGGTGGGACACAGAAATGGCTTATCACCTGTTAGTGATGAAATGTATCGTATTCTCAACTGGGCTGGTCTGAGAAGTATTTCATGTTGGGTAAATTCTCTTTACAAGCCAAATGATGTATAGCGATTGAATGTTTAAAAGAATAATAATCTGGAAAATAAAAGGAAAAGCTATTTGCTGCTGCTGATGTATAGAGTCGTGTCTATCTTGATTTATAATACATGGTAATCATGCTGGAAAAATCAGGTCAGTTAGGTCAGGTCCTTTCTCTTATAGGAGGGACAGCAACTTGTTCTCATGGGAATAACTACTCTTTCTGGATTGATCTTACCTCCCCTGTTGTTTCTGCAATGTTATACCTGTAAAGATATATGTGATTAAATGTAATATAAAAAGAAACAGAGAGAAAGAAGAAAAAGAAATTGACAGTCTGCCGTATCTACAGTTGCCCTCCCTGTTTTTATAGCTTCCAATTTTTCAATTTCTGCCATTGAGTACAGAGAATACTGGAGATGCTAAAGAAGGTGGTCAGTAATAGGGAAGGGAGGGAGGGAGGTGGGGGGGATATTTAATAGACACAAAAATGAAGTTATTCGATGATGATAATGCATATGACAGTATCTTTGACTGATAAAGACTAAGTCAATTCATACCTAACCACTAAAATGCACTGTATTAATGTGCTGGAGAAAAAAGTTTCTATGCTGTACAGATATACAGTGATGAAATATAAATAAAAAATCTGAAGTCTGACCATGTGAACTGCCTTCAATAATGACCTGAGTGTTTTCCACCCCACCAGGCATTAGTGTCAAGTCTAAATAACAGCACTTTCTTATCAATGGCAAATATGAGATCAGGCTTAAGTAGGTTCAAGAGGCATAAAAATTAGGTTGTTGGTAGAGTCATGGCATGTTTTTCCATGCAAAATGCATTATGACTTTTCCAACAACCCAGTCTAAGAGCAAGTGACTCACGCTTCCCAAATGCCTACTTGTGTGTGGTGCCACCCGTGGCTTCACGAAGCATTCTTTATAGCCAGCCAAGAAAGAAAAAGTTCAATTCTGGTTTGCTTGTGCTCTGCCTGATCATTTGATGTTACACAAGTGGCCTACTATAGCATTTTAACCCCACAGAGTGGTGGACCTGAAGGATAAGGGGGAAGGAAAATCATTCTTGTGGGCAGAAATTTGAGTGGCATGATTTGGTTTCCATGTCACATAGAAGAAAAGATAATTGGAATTATGGCTCTAGTAGCAATTAATGACAGGAGTAAATGATCTCTTAGATAATCAGAAATTTTGGAAAGATCATGGGTACAAGATTGGGGATAAGTTTCAAGAATAAACATGTAGAAAGACCTCTCATAATGTGCCCGGAAGGTAAAATTGTTTATGTCTGTGTTAGAATTCTTCAAAGATCTCTCTCTGTATAAGGGAGATTTTCAATAACTATGTTGACAAAATAACTTTCCCTGTAGATGTCATTGCACATTCTTCCCCAGCCACACTGAGTTTGATGAATGAGCTAATGAATCAAGTGGCCAGGGTGGCAGGGATGGAAGTAATATATGACCTCTACAATATAGAATTTCCGTCTCCAAGTGTGACATGGCTAATGTGCTGGACTGTGTCCAATCTGTAGTATAGTTAAAGGAAATCTGGAAGCCACCAAATGGCATGTCAGTTAGGTCAGGTTCTTTCTCTTACAGGAGGGACAGCAACTTGTTCTCATGGGAATAGCTACTCATTCTGGATTGATTTTGCCTTCCCTTTTGTCATATTTCTGCAAGCACTATGATCTTTCTGAGTGCCTTGAACTTCGTTGTAGTATCCTATACAACACTGAGCCAGGCTGAGTATCTGACTTTTATTTAGAAAAATAAAAGACAGTGGGTGGACTTAAAAGGAACACACTGGTCTTATCATGTATGATACCACAACAGATGGCTTCAGAGTGTTTAATGGAATCTCTTGAAAACTGCTTAGCGTGAATCATAGCAGACATGGTGTGACTTTGGGACTAATAGCTCTTGCAGTGGCTTCCTGATTCAATGGTTGGCTTCATTCTATAGTTTTGGGATTGTGACAAGAGCAGCAGCTCTCTTGGTATCCAAGTTTTGTCTGGATCATGGAGATCAACTGTGGATACTGGAGAAGTGTGGGAGGAGGCCAGGAAATGGGAGAGAATGTGAGGGAGAGAATCAAGGAGGAAAAGAAAAGTAGCAAAACATTTAAGGGATACAAAAATGGAAAATTATCTGTTGACAGTAATAGTATGGTAATATCTTTGAACCAATATACAGTATGCTCAGTATGGGAAAATTCATTTGGTATGCTATAATGATATGCAGTGATTGGATATTAAAAAATATAAAAAATTTCATTGTCTTAATATTAAAAAAATTGAGAAAGGGAAAACAGTATTGATGTGAATTCTTTGAGTTCAAGTAAAAAAATGTAAGGTAAACTTGCAATAATAATAATAATAATAATGTTTACTGACTATGTAACCATATGGACATGTTATTAAATATTTTGTGAAGAAGACTAATAATTAGTTCTCTTTAACATATCATCAAACTGCTGGGTGAGGATGTCAAGGTGATATTTTGCGATTCATAAAAGTATGCTACAGAATAGAAGTACAAACAGCCCTTAACAGAATGTGGAAGTTTTATCTATTTCTTATTATTTTTTAAAAATTAAGTGACTGAAATACTTTCTGAAAATAGAATCCTCCCACTGAAGTTGAACAGTCATATAGGCAGTAGTAAAAACTGTCTGATAAAGAGAAGCTTTTTTGAGTTAGCTATGGAGATAAGAAAATTGGAGTAATTTCAAAATGCAATATCTACTTCCTGGACCTCACTTGTGCTTTTGCTGACCTTTTCTCACCTTTATCATCAAGGCTAGAAGTTGATAGTGCCTACCTACAAATGACATGTTTCAAAACTTCTTTGTGATTTTGTAATACATAATTTTAAAAGACATTAGTACTGGGTCTATATGAACCTGGATGACCTATTATTTCTATTAGTGTTCCTCAAATTGGGGACTCAGTGGTTGGATGGAACCTGAATTTCTGCATTTCTAACAAGATCCCAGGTGACATTGATGTTTCTGATCTCTAGATCACACATCGAGTAAGAAGGATTTATAAATTGAGGTCTAAAATCTCAATCAACTAGTTTCTTTTTAAGATAGCAAAAAATCGATTGATTTCCTTTTGTAATTCAGAGAAATTATTTAGATACTGCATTTAAATCCAGTCCCAATGCCAACTCAGGTTAAATATGTATGAAAGAAGAGAAAAGTCAGAGAAGTTAATTAAAGCTATGATTAAAACCATGGATAGATTTTGAACTCTGGACTAACTCTGGAGCTTTTCTTTCTGTATTAAAAAATAGAGTCTACTTAATAGTGTGAACTTTGAAGTTAGCAAGACCCAGATTTAAATCCTGGATCTGCTTTTCTCTTTTTATATTTACATGAATTTGGGCAGGATTTAAAAAACAAAAATTCTGACCTTGGTTTCCTAGTCTGGGTGTCATAGAGATTAAATGGGGCATACAGGTAAAGAACTTAATTGAGGGGCCAACAGGTGGTTTAGTGGTTAAGGCACTGGACTTCCATATGGCTGACTAGGGTTTGAGTCCCAGACCCAGCAGCTTGAAAATCACACTGTGTGTATGTGTGTGCATGCCCAGAATCCTGAGAGGAGAATGGAATAGAAGGGATTGCAGCATGGCCAACCCCCCTGGGGAGTGATTTCTCACTTTCTCTCTGTCTCTCTCCAGATAGTACACATGCCCCACGACAAAAATCTTAGGAAAAAAAAGAACGTAATTGAATACTTGCATGTAGTAAATACGGAAATATTACCTGTTTTATTAGTTATCATCTCTGACAAGCAAACAAGTCTATCCTGTCTCTGACAAGCAAACAAGTCACTATCTGATTTGATTGTGACTCTTATTGGAGGAGAAATCCTTGACAAAATATATGTTGGTTATGACCAATTAAGGAGGTGACTTTATGAAAACCAGTTCATCATCACCAATATTATATCATCATCTCATTATCAATTAAGAAGCCGATAATTGTGGGACCGGTAGATGGTTTAATGGTTATGTCACTGGACTCCCACATGGTCGACTGCGGTTCAAGCTGCTGATCCAGTGGCTTGAAACTCATGTCTGTGTATGCCCAAATCCCGAGAAGAGGATGAAAGAGAAGGGATTGTGATGAGGCCGTCCCCCCAGGATGTGATTTCTCACTTTCTGTCTCTTTGTCCCTTTGGCAAGTGCATGCAGCCTATAGCAAAAAACCTCTCTTAAAAAAAAAAAAAAAGCTGAAAATTACATATAAAGAAATTCACCTGGAAGAAAAATTGTGAGTGTTATAATTGGGCACATTTTATTTTCAGAACTTACAATTAGAAGTTGTCTGATTTATAACTTTGGCTTAAAATTCTAAGTATGATTATACTTATTTTGTCATTGTTGTGAATATATAAAGAAAATAAAGTGTGTACATTATCTTTATGAATATTTAGTTGTGTAGTTGCCCTAAAGCCTTGTGATGAGTTCCATAAAATACAGATTAATATTCAATACATCAAATGTTCCAGCATATTAGATATTTTCATTTCAACCTTTAAAACTATTTTTTTTTCTATTGAGCAGGTCTTTGTGCAGTTATTCACATCTGTAGAACCCCTAACACAGTATTTATGTAAAATTACACTTCAGTATAATTGTCTATGTAATTAACATTCAGGAAGAAATTATTTATTCAGTAGCACATTTCACAATTCAATTCCAGTCTGTGACAAAGAGGCTTTTAAATGTTAATCTTATGAAAGAAAATAAAGCAGATAGTAAAGGCTGTGGATTAATACAAGAGGCAGCTATTTACAGTGTAACATTTTCCCTCACTGGGAATTGACTATTTTCTACTGGAGAGTCTAGGCATGTTTCAAATCTCACTGGAATGTGTGGGGTTGAATCTTGTGTTTTGTATTTCGTGCAGTTAGATGGTTTCATATCAGGTGACTAAGTAAAAACACAAGATGGTTACCAATATATTTGCTAAAGTCTTAAAAGAGGCAGAAAGAATAAATACATATTATGGTTGAGCTAAAAACTATAAAAAAAAATAAGAGCTGTATTTTCTCAGCCTCATGCTATGGAGATTTTCTGTTTTGGTTAATAATCCTTTCAAAGTTGATGAACAGGATCTTTACCTCCCCTTTAATCAGTTTTTTTTTTTTTTTGTAACATATGCTAACAACTCTTAAGAAACACTGAAACCATTTCTGTCACATACTTATTACTGTGGAGACCAGTGGATGTATAGGAAGGTCACAGTAATCAGAAACATGGGGATGGAGGCTGGATGTGGTGCAGTGGTAAACCGTGATGCCATGAGAGGCTGACCTATGTGGAAGTGTTCCAGGGCTGTGTCTGGACACACCCATGAGTACACCGGGCACACTTGGGCCCCTGACCTGGGGTTGGCTGGGGGTAGGAGAGGACCATGGTGGTGTTGGAGGTGTTATTTCTCTGCTGCTCTTTCTCCTTCTGTCTCTCTCCATCTCTTGCTCACTCATGAGAGAAATAAATATTTAAAAAACACTGTCATTGATTATCTGTATATTTCTTTTATAAGATATGACATTGAAATAAGATTAAATAATTTGATGACCACCTAACAGAACATAAAAGCTTAGGTGAAAGTTATTTTCTAGCCATTTATGTGATAGCAGCTTAAAAAACTAATTATTCTGAGATATAATTTACTAGTTTGTGTTTATTTGAAGAATAAATGTATCAATAAATACCTGTGTAGAGAGATTACTAACATTGATGCATGGAAATGAGATAACATACATTCCTGTTAGGTCATCTGAAAATCCAGTTATTGCCACTATTTTAGCCCAAGTCACCAAGGTCTCTTATCTATACTATTACACCAGCACCAGTAAGCATTCCTTTTCTCCTCCCTCCCTCCTTCTCTCTCTCTCTCTCTCTCTCTCTCTTTAAAGCAAGAAATCACCCCCTGAAGAGGATGGCCACGGGGCAATCCCTTTTCTTCCATTCTCCTCTTGGGATCTTGGGCATGCATGCACACATGCCCGGTGTGAGTTTAAGCTGCCAGGTCAGGGACTCGAACTGTGGTCGACTATGTGGGAGTCCAGTGACATAACCATCGCGCTATCTGCTGGTCCCTACAGCAGCATTCTTACTGGGCTGCCTATTTTCAAATTTATCCAATTACCCATAAGAGTACTCAGGATTCACTTTTTTTTTTAAATTAAATTTATTTATTTGCATTCATTCATTGTACTTCATTACAGCATACAAAATGAGATATTCCATCCAGAGTACACTGTATATTGGCTCATTCAAGCATATTAACATACATGTTATTGTCAACAAATAATTTTCCATTTCTTGTTCCCTGTATGTTTTGCTTTTATTCCCACATCCTTGATTCCCTATCTCTTAACCTCTGCCATCTCCCACTCTGCTCCCACACTGTTTCTGGTATCTATGTTTGCTTTCTATCCTGTTCCCCCCCCCACATTTTATTGAATTACTAAAGATCTTAGTTAATCTAAATATTTTCATAGCAAGCACAGCTGATATATACATTTCCATGAACACAAGTCTAACTTTAGGCATCCTATAAAATAGCACCTAGCTGGGGCTAAATATCTTACTGCCGTCATCAAATAGATATATTTATTTTTCTGAAACTTTTTTTTTTAACTTAATTTACATTCTTTCTCTAAGCATCATAACAGCATAAAAAAAAGTGACTTCCCATCCAGAATATACTGCATAATGGCTTAATCATGCATATTATTAATATTATCAAAAAAAATTTCCATTTCTAGTTTCTAGAATTTTTTTAACCCCTATTTCTGACCCTCTGACCTTTCCCACCCTCTTCTCATATTATCTCTGGTGTCTACAATTGACTTACATTCTTTTCCCACCCACATTGTATTGATCACACAATTTCTTAAATAATCTAACTACTTTCAATAGTAAGTTCTCTTGGTACTATTAAGAAAACCAGTTTTAACTTAAATCAAAGAAATGCTAAGGAACTTTGCTTAAAGCCAGGAAACAGGTTAGGATTCTGTTCAAATGGTAGGTGCATGAACCTATC
>NW_006159643.1:2933230-2990369 GCF_000334495.1 Tupaia belangeri chinensis
GGCAATTTTCTCAGTCTTTGTGGTGGATTTTTCTAGGCCAGCAATTTTCTCTTCTACTTCTGAGATTCTATTTTCTGTATGATCTAGTCTGCTTTTAATACTTTCAAGGGAGATTTTGACTTCCTGTATTTATAGCCTTCATCTCTAAAGTGTGTAATTCCTCTTTTAGATCTTGCAAGAATTTCTTCACCTCCTGGAACTCGTCAACTTCTTTCTCCTTTCTCTTTAGCAGTTCATTGTCTCTCTTCTCTTCCATCTCTGTTAGCTTCGCCATTATAAATGTTCTAAATTCTTTATCAGACATTTGCATGACTTCCATTGAACTGCTTGTGGATGAAGAGGAGTTATTCTTTTCCCTTGGAAGAGAGGTATTTTCTTGCTTTCCCATATTTCTTGTGGTCCTGCGATGATTTCTAGTCATCTGACGGATGGTGTGTTTCTTCCTAATTCTTGAAGTTGAATCAGGATTCACTTTTTAAAAAAGGTTTATTTCTTTCATGGCAGAGAAAGAGATAGAGAGGCATGCACCTCCAGCAGTCTTCAAACCATAGTTCACCCCAAGTCTCAGGTGGTCTGGATCACAGGCATGTGTGTGCTTGATGTGCTCAGGAAGGTTCCAGGATGTGGATCCAGGAACTCTTCAAGTGGATCTAGCTGCACTACCACTGTGCCAACACCTGGCCTATAGATATAAATGTTTAGGTTAAGCTTTGATCATATCCACAGGCTGCTCCCTATTCTGGAAACACTTGCTTCTACTTTCCTTGCATGTCTGGATCTTGATTACACTTAAGTATGGGATTTAACTGTTATCTCCTGAGAGAGGCTTTCCCTGGTCATCATATTTTCTTTTGTAAAATTAGCTATAGTGCACATGCACTCCCTGGAGAGAGATGGCGGGGGGAGTCAGGGGTGAAAAAGCACTCCCTAGGGTAGTTGATCATGCCACAATCCTTCTCCATTCTCTTCTTGGTATTCTGGGCATGCATGCACATGTGCCTGGTGTGCTTCTCAGGTTACTGAGTCTGAGACCATACCATACAGTTGGCCATGTGGGACCCAGCTGCTCTTACCACCCTGCCACCTGCTGGCCTTGTCTTCCTATTTTCTAGGTTTTTCTTTATTGCTCTCTACTGTCGTACCCTCTTTGTTTCATTTATATATCTAATTACATATTTTTTATATTATGGGTGAATATAACTCAAATATCGTAACTTTGTCCTTTTTTTTTTTGGAGAGGTTTTCGCTATAGGGCACATGCGCTCACCAGACAGACAGAGAGAACCAAAGAGACAGAAAGTGAGAAAAATCACCCCCCAGGGGGGATGGCCACACCGCAATCCCTTCTCCTCCATTCTCCTCTCGGGATCTTGGGCACACACGCACACGCGCCCGGCATGAGTTTTAAGCCACCGGGTCTGGGACGTGAACCACAGTCGGCTATGTGGGAGTCTAGTGATATAGCCATTATGCTAACTGCTGGTCCCAAAATATATTCCAGGACTCGAACCATGGTCATTAACCATGTGGGATCCAGCTGCCTTAACCTTCACGCCACCGGCTTATGCTGTCCTTTTAAAGTATACAATTCGGGGCTGGCAGGTGGCATGATGGTTAAGGGCGCTGAGTTCCCACATAGCCAACCACAGTTCAAGTCCCGGACCTGACACCTTGCTTCCTCACTCTCTCTCTCTCTCTCTCTCATTTACTCACTCTGTCCCTCTCTGGTTAAATCAAATAAATAAATTTAAATAAAATAATTCTTTAAAAAAGTATACAGTTCAGTGATTATTAGTGTATTTACAAAGTGTATAGCTATTATTACTTCTATCTAATTCCAAAAATAACTTTTATCAATCCAAAAAGAAACTCCATACCAGAAAGCAATAATTTTCTTGTTTTCCTCTTCCTCTAATTACTGACAAACATTATTCTATTTTCTATTTGTATGGATTTGCCTATTCTGGACTTTTCATGAAAATGGAATTACACAATATATAAGATTTTGTATCTAGATTCCTTCATTTGACATAATGTTTTCAAGGTTCATCCATGTTGTAGCATGTATCTACAATTCATTTCTTTCTATGTCTGCATAATCAAATTCTGTTTAGTCATTCATCAGTTGGTGGATACTTGGACTATTTCTACCTTTTTTTTCTTCCTATTATGACACTATTGTAAACAACTGTGTGTGTCTGTGTGTGTGTGCATGCATGTGTGTGTGTTAAAGAGATTTTTGTCATAGGAAACATGCGCACACTGGAGAGACAGAGACAGAGAGACAGAAAGTGAGAAATCACCCTTTGCGGGGATGGCCATGCCACAATCCCTCCTCCTCAATTTTCCTCCTGGGATTTTGATCATGCATGCACATACACCCAGTGTGAGTTTTAAGCTGCCAGGTCCGGGACTTGAACTGTGGTTGACTATGTGAGAATCCAGTGACATAACTATTATGCTAGCTGCTGGTCCCTGTTGTGAACAATTGTGTACACATTTTGGTGTAGATATACATTTCATTTCTCTTGTATATGTAAAGATTTTAATTATATATTTATGCACATGTTTCTTATTCCTCAATTTTGAACAGAAAATATGCTCTGTGAGGGCACCTCTCAATCCCTGGTGCTAACAACAATTCTTGGCATTCAACAAGCACTCAATACACATTTGCTGAGTTATAAAGACTTGCAGCTAAAACACATGCAGTCTGCCTTTTCAATGCATGGTAAAATGTACAGATCATTATATTATACTGAACCTTTGCATTGTGAGAACACTGGACTCTAAGCTAGAACACCTGCTAAAAAGTTTTCTCTCTCTGCCTGAGCTATAAGAGCTTTGGGCAAGTTCTTCATATCTGTGAGCCTTATTTCTTTCTTATTTGTGAAATGAAAAATTTGGGGTAGGTGAGGTGTTTACAAACATGTTTTGTGGTGGTGAGCATGTGGAGCTGTCAGGTACCATTCCCCTTCGACCAGGATGACTATATACTTAGAGTAATAGGTTTCCACAGGATTTGATATAAAAATCATCATGGAGACTCAGCCTTAGTAGTGCGCCCTGGTAGATGGTGCTACTCAACAGGCTGAGGCCACATGGAAGGCCCAAGTTCAATTCCTGGCCGCCCTGAAAACACACAAACAATTGGCCATGGTAATATGCATGCCTACAAGTCCCAGATACTTCGGAGGCTGAGCCAGGAGGATTGGATGGTGACACAGAAACTCTGCTTAAAACAAACAAAGTTATTACTGGGGGTATGCCAATGCTTGAAAAAATAGTTTAAATAGTCACTGGACACACCAGTGGGAGGTCAAATTGCTCTCTGCTTTTGGTAATTCTAAATGCATTTGGGAAACAAAGGAGGATGCCAGTGGCTAGGAGGTGACTTCTCAAACAGTTGATACCTGGATGGCGTCTGTCAGGCTGGTGAAGCTATGTGGAAACTGTGCCAAGCTATAGCAGCATGTTGGAGAGACAAAGGAGAAAGTATTGGGAAGATGAGAATAAGAATTAGCATGCCACTCTAGAAACCGAGATAAGGCTTCAAGTGGCAGGTAATTAAGTTACTTTGTTCATTATTCATTCAGTGAATTGGGGCTTGCCATTTAATTCTTGGATTAGGTGAAGATTCTTCTAGCCTCTGTATATGAGTGCATTTTGATTAGAGAATTTTGGTGTTTAGATACTAGTGTGAATTTAAATTCTAAAGGGCTAACTTGTTTGAGGTTTATTCTCTTTTGTGCTAAATTTGGTCAATTGTGGTGAAATTAAGTTTGAACTGTTTATAGTCCTTTCAGTGATTATATGCCCGTGTCCAGATTATTTTGTGGGATGTATGTCTATCTCTCAGCTGAATATAGGGTACAACTGAGCAGTTTTGTAGAGTTCTGAGGTATTCCCTAGGTTAATAACAGAGTGACTAAGAAGCACTCAGATTTCTAGCATATTGATGGATGAGGATTTATTTTCTATTGACCATGTTCCCTGTATGGAATAGGAACAGTGTCTGTCTCAATCCACTAGGCTGGCATCTCTTGTGAAAGACAAACAGGTTTGTGTAGTAAGGCATACTTGTGTAGTTGTGTGTGTGCTGAGGAGAGATGGTGGAGCAGAAGACATAGTGAGGAGGAAAGTCTGTAAAGAAGCTGTTGAAAATATGGTGTTAGAAACACCCATTGTTCGAGAAGAACCAGTATCTCATTTGGAGTTTCACTCCCTATAAAAATCATTCATAATCATGGTTTATATAATTTATTATGAAATCAGAAAATGCATGTCCTGAGCCAAAGTGATATTAAAAAAAATAAAAATCATAACTAGAAAGTTTGCTTTTGGGATGAGATTAGAAACCTTAAAGGAGATAAAACTGGGAAATAGTTTCTAGGGTTCAGGTTGGGTTATTAATGCTTAGAACAAAAGTGCAGAGGCAGTTCTGTAAATTGGCAACTTAGATCAAGCTTAAGATATTGTCTAAGCCATTGTATGACTCGTCCTGTTTGCAAAGGTCTGGTTGTCTAGGGGGGAATACAGAAAAGTATGCGAGCCCTTATAATAATAAGCTAAGTTGTACAGCATGCTTATGAATTTGCAAAGCCAGGGCACCTAGCCAGTCTTGTGGGTGGGGGCTAGGGATGTATGTGGGATTGGCAGTGAGCTCAACTGAGCATTAGCAGGGAATTTTCAGTAGGACAGTGATAAAAGAAGAACTCCTTTAAAGCAGCATGTCCAGATTGCTAGGGGCGAAGTTATGGAGTACTATGTTATTAACTGTATTATAGTTTAGTATTCTAGAAAATCTACAAAGTAGGGAAAAATGGAAAGAGATGCAACTGGAATAATAATCAGGAGCCAGAGTATAAAGGCTTCTTAAACCAGGTTATGGGATTTTGGTCAATGAAATGGAAATAACTAAAGGAGAAAAATCTGATTGCTTGTACTTACTGGAGTATTTTAATTAATTAATTATTATTTGAGAGATTTTTGCTATAGAGTACATGCGCTTGCTAGAGAAACAGGTGAGGAATTCCTCCCCATCCTCCATAGCCATGCCGCAGTCCCTTCTCCTCTTGGAATTTTTGGAAGCACACACACATGTGCCTGGTGTGAGTCTCAAGCTGCCAATCCAGGACCCCAATTGCAGTTGACCATGTGGCAGTCCAGTGTCTCAACCACTATACCAGCAGTGGATTTTAGAAAAAACGGTTAGGGAAGCAGAGAAGGAACAAAAGAATAAGATAAACAAATGGAATAAGGAGAGGTCACTATTTTTGGCTAAGATTTTGAAGTTAGATTTTCCCCTAATTTAGCCTAGCTCTGTTAAACTAATTAATTTTATATGGTATCCCTAGCAGCAGAGAGCTTGGAGACATCACCCACAACTAGGAACCTCTGGGGTTTCATGTCCACAAGAAGAACTTCAGATGGACTGTAACAGAGATTACCTCACATTCTTTAGGAGTGAGATCATCAAGCTGAAGGAGTGGAGCATACTGAGAAGGGAGTGAAGCATGTTGGGAGGAGAGCAAGCACACTAGGAGGGGAGCAAAGCATGCTGGGAGGAGAACAAAACATGCTGGGAAGGGAGTGAAGCATGCTGGGGGAGGAGTGAAGGATGCTGACAGGAGAGTGAAGCATGCTGGGAGGGGAGCGAAGCACGCTGGGAGGGGAGCGAAGCACGCTGGGAGGGGAATGAAGCATGCTGGGAAGGGAACGAAGCTTTCTGGGAAGGGAGTGAAGTGTGCTGGGAGAGGAGTGAAGCACGCTGAGAAGGGAGTGAAGCATGCTGGGAGGAGACTGATGCATGCTAGGAGGGGAGTCTGATGCATGCTAGGAGGGGAGTGAAGCATGCTGGGAGGGGAGAAAAGCATGCTGGTAAGGAGTAAAATATGATGCTCTAGGCATGCTCTAATAAAAGAAGTAGTAGCTACTCCAACTGATTGGTGCTATGCAGTAGTCCTACTCTGGTATTGCCACATCTCTTTTCTTTTGTTTTTTAAAGGTAAAGAAAATCACAGGATAATGTTCTGGAGTAATTTTGTTCTTTCAAATACAAAAATGATACATGGTCAGTGATTGATGGAACGGGAATGATAAATGTACATTTCTGACTTTTTCCACTGATGCAAAAAGTCATTTTTATAGGCTTAAAACTCTTATTAGTGCACTTATATTTTGGAGAAGGAATCCAAATGTAAAATACCGCTGAGCCAATACAGTACTAATAGAAACAGCCACGTACTCCAGTTAGTTTAGTGAACCACACTTCCTTAAATATAAGAAAAGTAATTATTAATCTAAATAAGTGAGGCTTGAAAAATGATTGCTCCTAGAAAATATTATTTGAGGACAATGCTTTTCAGGCAATATGTGTCAGATTTCCATTACTTAGAGAAACATTTTCACTGGTGTGTTGTTCAGTTCCACAGGTTATGCTTTCTTTGTTATTAAGAACTTTATACATATTAGAGAGATTGCCTTTCATTGCTTTGTTATCTTTCTGAAAAGACAGAATTGCTAGACTAAAGTTGAATTCCTTAAAGGTATACAAGAGTATCGTCATGATGATTTTAAAGAAGTCACTGAAAGTGCCAATGACATTATCAACAGACATATCTTGCCAGCCACATCCGCTTTTTCAAATATTGACAACTAATTAAAATTTCCTCTGGTCTTTGCCTTCACTTATATCACAACTACCTCCTGTTGTTAGCTAAGACTGTAAGTTACTAAAAAATTTCCATTAAGAAAGAAAACTATTTTATAAAGTTTTCATTTTTTAAGAATTATCTATTTCATTTTATTTTATTGATTATTATTATTTTTTAATTTATTCTAGGGCACATGTGCTCATTGGAGAGGGGAAGTAAGAAAGTGAGTTGCCATGGACTTGAACTGTGGCTGGCCACGTGGGAAGTTCACCTTAACCACTACACCATCTGTTGGCATCAAAGTTTCCATTTTTAGTAACTCCAGAAAGATTTCTTAGTAATTTTGAGGGAGAAAATAAAATGCCAAGTAGACCAAATATTTGCACTGGCCTCCAGAGTATTGTCTCTTGGTGCAATGAATTATGATTGGTGCTCAGTAAGATGACAAAAATCAGACTTTGGTTTTAATTTGGATACAACTTCATATATGGTAAGTCTAAGTCTTGGATGGGCCTACTTTCTTCTTGTTTCTTTGTCACTGAGACTGTCGTTTTTCTATCAGTGGATCTGCCCTTTGGTTCCCTGCTTCTGCTCAGTGTGAACCCTTGCCAGGAGTTTTGAGTGAAGAAAGAATGGGGTCATTTGATTCCTTAGGGACAATCATGCAGATCTCAAGAAGTTTAAATAATATACATTTAGCACAGTCCCTGGCATATGTAAGCTCTGAACCAAACTTACTTTAATTAATTTTTTTTTTAGTAGATGGTATCCCCATTTGGGGATAGTTTATTGAATTATTGACTTAATAAAAATATACAAGAGTCTCATTTTGTACCAAGCATGTGGTAGAAGCAGGGAATGTAAGGGATTTGGAGTGCCTGAGGAGAGACAGCTGAGGGAAGACACAGGGATGACTTGGGCTGTGTAATGGATATAGCTTAAGAAGTCAAATAATAGTACTCTGCCTCTCAGTTAATCTCCCTTTGGTGTAAGGTTGCTTTTAACTGCACTGCTTCTAGTTCTAGGTTTCTCCACTATCCTTTCTCTTATGCTCACTCAGATTGTTCAAATGAATTCCTTTGGGGACCAGCAGTTAGCATAATGACTATGTCACTGGACTCCTGTGTAGTCGACCGCGGTTCAAGTCCTAGACCTGGTGGCTTAAACTCACGCTGGACACATGTGCATGTGTGCCCAAGATCCCAAGAGGAGAAAGGATTGTTGTGTGACCATCCCACCTGGGAGGGAGATTTCTCTCTCTCTGTCTCTCTGTCTGTCTCTGTCTTTTTGGTGAGTGCACACACCCTATAGCATAATCCTCTCTAAAAAAAGAAAAAAATATTCCTTTGTAAATAAGCCATCTTAGAATGATCCTAATGTACCATTCACTTCCTGTTGGAACACTGACCATTGAATACTTTGAGCCATGGTCATTTTTTGCTTGGACTATTGCCTGTCTCCAGTTTCATTTCAACCAGAGCCAACTTTGCATGTAGCTCTGAAAATACCACTTCCCTCCTAAATATTCTATGTAGATCCATTAAATTAGGCTTGTTCATTGTAGCATTAGAATCTTTTATTCTTTTATCTTTTTAATCTGCTAGAAGGCATGTGTGCTCTACAGAGAGAGAGAAAACGAGAGAAGAAAGTGAGAAAGTAATCCCCTATGGGGGATAATCATGCCACAATCCCGTCTCTTCTATTTCTCCTTTCAGGATATTAGACATGCATGCACACAGGCCCAGTGTGTTTTTCAACCACCAGGTCTGGAGCTCAAACTGTGCTGTCAGCCATTTGGGGTCTAGCCACTTTAAGTACCACACCACTGACTGGCCCTAGAATCTTTTATTCTAATAAAATATTTATTCTATCTATATTATTACATTTCTGAGTGTTCTATTTGGTTCTTTCTCATGTTTCCTTTTTTTTGTTATAATATTCAGTTTTTTTTCCCCTTTGGGTTTTAATTCTTTAATATCTTTAGTAATTTAAATATACTTTGTAACTTTCTCAATTATATTTCTGTAATCACAGATTTTCAGAGTTCTAATTCTGTTGCTTTTATATCTACTGACTCATACATAATGGACTATTTCCTCATGCTGTTTAGAATATTTAATTATGAATGTCTCTGTAGTCACATGTGCATTTGTGTGTGTATGTGTGTGTGTATGTATGATGGGGAAAGGGTCTTGTGCAAATTGTGTGAGAATCCCTATAACATTTGTTTATTCTAGGAGCCCGAGGAATCTAAAAATATTGGAAAACCATTTTATGTGATTTTATATTAATTTCTTGGCTTTGAGTTTCTGAATACCTCATACCTACATAGACTTTTTTTTTTATTTCTAAAGAACTTTCATAGTTGTTTACTACCCAGTCAAAGCTCAGGAAGAGTCCAACAAGCTCTAACACCATCTCTGTGCTAGTGAAAGATGTCTTTTCTAGTTTATCCTTCAATTTAGCATGTTTGGAGGCCTTAGGCTTATGAGGGTATCTCAGTTCCAGTTTTCTACATCATACAGGCCAGACATATTCTTTTCTCCCTTGTGTGTATCAAATTTAAAACTTGTTCAGCTGACTTTTTCCACTGATGCAAAAAGTCATTTTTATAGGCTTAAAACTCTTATTAGTGCACTTATATTTTGGAGAAGGAATCCAAATGTAAAATACCGCTGAGCCAATACAGTACTAATAGAAACAGCCACGTACTCCAGTTAGTTTAGTGAACCACACTTCCTTAAATATAAGAAAAGTAATTATTAATCTAAATAAGTGAGGCTTGAAAAATGATTGCTCCTAGAAAATATTATTTGAGGACAATGCTTTTCAGGCAATATGTGTCAGATTTCCATTACTTAGAGAAACATTTTCACTGGTGTGTTGTTCAGTTCCACAGGTTATGCTTTCTTTGTTATTAAGAACTTTATACATATTAGAGAGATTGCCTTTCATTGCTTTGTTATCTTTCTGAAAAGACAGAATTGCTAGACTAAAGTTGAATTCCTTAAAGGTATACAAGAGTATCGTCATGATGATTTTAAAGAAGTCACTGAAAGTGCCAATGACATCATCAACAGACATATCTTGCCAGCCACATCCGCTTTTTCAAATATTGACAACTAATTAAAATTTCCTCTGGTCTTTGCCTTCACTTATATCACAACTACCTCCTGTTGTTAGCTAAGACTGTAAGTTACTAAAAAATTTCCATTAAGAAAGAAAACTATTTTATAAAGTTTTCATTTTTTAAGAATTATCTATTTCATTTTATTTTATTGATTATTATTATTTTTTAATTTATTCTAGGGCACATGTGCTCATTGGAGAGGGGAAGTAAGAAAGTGAGTTGCCATGGACTTGAACTGTGGCTGGCCACGTGGGAAGTTCACCTTAACCACTACACCATCTGTTGGCATCAAAGTTTCCATTTTTAGTAACTCCAGAAAGATTTCTTAGTAATTTTGAGGGAGAAAATAAAATGCCAAGTAGACCAAATATTTGCACTGGCCTCCAGAGTATTGTCTCTTGGTGCAATGAATTATGATTGGTGCTCAGTAAGATGACAAAAATCAGACTTTGGTTTTAATTTGGATACAACTTCATATATGGTAAGTCTAAGTCTTGGATGGGCCTACTTTCTTCTTGTTTCTTTGTCACTGAGACTGTCGTTTTTCTATCAGTGGATCTGCCCTTTGGTTCCCTGCTTCTGCTCAGTGTGAACCCTTGCCAGGAGTTTTGAGTGAAGAAAGAATGGGGTCATTTGATTCCTTAGGGACAACCATGCAGATCTCAAGAAGTTTAAATAATATACATTTAGCACAGTCCCTGGCATATGTAAGCTCTGAACCAAACTTACTTTAATTAATTTTTTTTTTTATTAGATGGTATCCCCATTTGGGGATAGTTTATTGAATTATTGACTTAATAAAAATATACAAGAGTCTCACTTTGTACCAAGCATGTGGTAGAAGCAGGGAATGTAAGGGATTTGGAGTGCCTGAGGAGAGACAGCTGAGGGAAGACACAGGGATGACTTGGGCTGTGTAATGGATATAGCTTAAGAAGTCAAATAATAGTACTCTGCCTCTCAGTTAATCTCCCTTTGGTGTAAGGTTGCTTTTAACTGCACTGCTTCTAGTTCTAGGTTTCTCCACTATCCTTTCTCTTATGCTCACTCAGATTGTTCAAATGAATTCCTTTGGGGACCAGCAGTTAGCATAATGACTATGTCACTGGACTCCTGTGTAGTCGACCGCGGTTCAAGTCCTAGACCTGGTGGCTTAAACTCACGCTGGACACATGTGCATGTGTGCCCAAGATCCCAAGAGGAGAAAGGATTGTTGTGTGACCATCCCACCTGGGAGGGAGATTTCTCTCTCTCTGTCTCTCTGTCTGTCTCTGTCTTTTTGGTGAGTGCACACACCCTATAGCATAATCCTCTCTAAAAAAAGAAAAAAATATTCCTTTGTAAATAAGCCATCTTAGAATGATCCTAATGTACCATTCACTTCCTGTTGGAACACTGACCATTGAATACTTTGAGCCATGGTCATTTTTTGCTTGGACTATTGCCTGTCTCCAGTTTCATTTCAACCAGAGCCAACTTTGCATGTAGCTCTGAAAATACCACTTCCCTCCTAAATATTCTATGTAGATCCATTAAATTAGGCTTGTTCATTGTAGCATTAGAATCTTTTATTCTTTTATCTTTTTAATCTGCTAGAAGGCATGTGTGCTCTACAGAGAGAGAGAAAACGAGAGAAGAAAGTGAGAAAGTAATCCCCTATGGGGGATAATCATGCCACAATCCCGTCTCTTCTATTTCTCCTTTCAGGATATTAGACATGCATGCACACAGGCCCAGTGTGTTTTTCAACCACCAGGTCTGGAGCTCAAACTGTGCTGTCAGCCATTTGGGGTCTAGCCACTTTAAGTACCACACCACTGACTGGCCCTAGAATCTTTTATTCTAATAAAATATTTATTCTATCTATATTATTACATTTCTGAGTGTTCTATTTGGTTCTTTCTCATGTTTCCTTTTTTTTGTTATAATATTCAGTTTTTTTTCCCCTTTGGGTTTTAATTCTTTAATATCTTTAGTAATTTAAATATACTTTGTAACTTTCTCAATTATATTTCTGTAATCACAGATTTTCAGAGTTCTAATTCTGTTGCTTTTATATCTACTGACTCATACATAATGGACTATTTCCTCATGCTGTTTAGAATATTTAATTATGAATGTCTCTGTAGTCACATGTGCATTTGTGTGTGTATGTGTGTGTGTATGTATGATGGGGAAAGGGTCTTGTGCAAATTGTGTGAGAATCCCTATAACATTTGTTTATTCTAGGAGCCCGAGGAATCTAAAAATATTGGAAAACCATTTTATGTGATTTTATATTAATTTCTTGGCTTTGAGTTTCTGAATACCTCATACCTACATAGACTTTTTTTTTTATTTCTAAAGAACTTTCATAGTTGTTTACTACCCAGTCAAAGCTCAGGAAGAGTCCAACAAGCTCTAACACCATCTCTGTGCTAGTGAAAGATGTCTTTTCTAGTTTATCCTTCAATTTAGCATGTTTGGAGGCCTTAGGCTTATGAGGGTATCTCAGTTCCAGTTTTCTACATCATACAGGCCAGACATATTCTTTTCTCCCTTGTGTGTATCAAATTTAAAACTTGTTAAAAAAAGTGCTCTCCCACTCCTCCATTCCACTCACTGCATCAGATAATGTCATTATATTGAGGATCTTCATGCTATCACATGGTGTTTTTTTTTGGGGGTGGTGGTGGTGGTCTTGTTTGGCAACTGAATATGTCCCTTGACTCCCCCCCCCCCTAAGTTTAGCAATGCATTCAAGAACATTATATTATAGCCAGGGTGTTGTTAGGATTTGCTGTGGAGTGTTTCAGGTTATCAAATCTGTCATTTTTTTTGAACCATTGACTCTTGAATTCACTTACTGTTTTACTCAGACTAGTCTAGCAAATTGACCATGTAATTGGTGGATTCAGTACTCAGGTGTCAGTTGTTTTCTTCCTCCCTAGCTACTGCAGCATTTGGTACTCTCATCTATATTTTCCTTCATCCCCAAGTCTTTGTTCCCAGGGCATCTCTCATTCCTGACGGCTCTTTACCTTTCATTTTCTCTAAGTCTTCTCCTGTACACTCCTCTATTGCTGTGCTTCCTGAAATTTTTTTTTTAATTCACGCTATTTATGATAGAATGCATGCATTCATATGGAAACAGAGACAGAGTGAGAGCAAGAGCGAGAGAGAGAAGAGAGATGAAGAAACACTTTCCACAGGGTCTGTTCATGCCACAGTACCCTTTATTCCTCTAGACTGTTGGATCTTAGGCACTTGCATAGGTAGCTAGCACATTCCAGGCTGACCAGGTTAGGGATTTGACCACCATGAAGGATCTAGCTTCTCTTGAACAGAGCATTACCACTGTGCCACAAAGCAGGCTCATTCCTGGGATTTTTCTCTGACAATTCTCTTTTTTCTCTTGCACATCCTCTTTGGGTGACTACATTAACTCTTATGACTTTAACTATCACTTTTTGATTGATGCCTCCCAACCTTTCATTCTAGTCAACCCCTTTTCTGAGTTAAAATCTCCTATTTTTATTGATTATTCAACATTTTCATCTGACGTCCCATAGGCATCTTAATATGTCCAAATCTAAATTCATTTTAGTTCTTCTTCATTTTTTGTTTTAATTCTCAACATCATTGGCAAATTAAACAGAAATAAGGTTTGTTTTTTAAGGTCCATCATTTAGAATAGAAGACCTTGATAGCACCAAAATGTATCCTTCTATATATTAAAATTACAAACTAAATAATGAGCTTCCTATACACATGCTTTTCTTTTTTTTCTTCTTCCTCTGGTATTTCAAATATCTATGTTTCTTAGGTTGAGTTGCTTTGTCCTATGTCAGGTAATGGAAAATGGCTGTTCAAAATTTAAAAGCAAAATGATCAAGTGAAATCACAATAATTTCTTTTCACATTTTCTAGGAGGGGTACTAAATAAGCTATATTGTATAGGGTTTTTACAATGAGGATGTAAAATAATATTCTAGCCTGGTAAAATACCTGTAAATTGTTACAGATAATAGAGAAGACCTTATTGTCCTTTTTTCTGTTATTTTCTTTTAATTTTTTTGTTTTTAATTAATTTACATTCATTCACTGAGCATTGTCATAGCATACGAAATGTGATTTCCCATCTAGAATATACTGCATAGTGGCTTAATCATACAGGTTATCATCAGTAATTTTCCATTTCTAGTTTCATACATATTTTTTTCCCCTATTTCTCACCCTCTGCCATTTCCCACTCTCCTACCACACTGTCAATTTTCCAATTGTTTTCCATTCCTTCCTCCCCCCACATTTTGTTGATTCACAGAATTTCTTAAATAATCTAACTACTTTCAATAGCAAACTCAGCTAATATATACGTATCTATGAATACATGTCTGACTTTAGGAATGAAATTCTGAGCAGAATGAGTATACTATAAGGTAGCACCTAGCTGATGCTGTATAGCTTACTACAATCTTTAATTATGTATTTTTACTGTACTTTTTAATTTCAAGGAAAACAGTTTTAGCTTCAACAAATCAAAGGAATGCTAAGGAAATGGGCTGGGATTCTGTTCAAATGATAGGTACATGAACCTATCGGCAGCTCAAGACAGGACAAAAATCCTTAAAACTGGAAAACAAAGACCTTATTGTCCTTTAAAGAAACTTGTTTGATAAATGGTTTGGATTGATCTCTCCATAGCTTACGTTCCAGCCACCCAGATTGGTCATTCCTCAAATGATTCATGAACTTACACTCCTTGGGTCTTTGTTCTTCTTTTCCATATCCTTTTGTACGTAAAATTTTTATTCACTATTCAAGACTCAGATCAAGTGCTGCCATTGCTCTGAAGCTATAATACTCTGTATTTAATTACTCCTCTTTCGTACTACCAAAGCACTGTGTTGTTTGAGGATGTGTGTGTGTGTGTGTGTGTGTGAGAGAGAGAGAGAGAGAGAGAGAAAGTAAGAGAGAGAGAAAGAGAAAACATAAATTACACCTTTTAAAGTATTTAAGTGTACACTACAGTGTGGCACATGGTCCACTGCTAGCTCCAGCCCTAGCTAGCTCTGGGTGAGCAGGTTTGTGCCTGGTATACTCAAGGAGGTCTCTGGACATGAATCTGGAAGCTTCCATATGAGTCAGTCGTGCAGAGCATTGCATTTTACTGCTTTGCCACCATCTAGCCTTCTAATTGTACATTAGTATACACTAGAACTCTAGAACTATTTCATTTTGCATGACTGAAACTTTATACTTAACTAACAACAGTTCTTCATTTCCTACTTCCCTCAACCTCTGGAAACCACGATACTACCTTCTGTTTTTATGCATTTGACTGCTTTATATACTGCATGTAAGTGGAGTCAGGCAATATTTGTCTTTATGTGATTGGCTTATTTTACTTACCGTAATGTCCTCCAGGTTCGTTCATATTGTAGCACAGAAAATGATCTTCTTCTTAAAGACTGAATAATATTTCATTGTATGTATATTCTACATTTTCTTGATCCACTCACCCATTGATGGACATTTAGGTAGCTTTCACATCTTGGCTGATGTGAATAATGCTACAATAATGAATGTGCAAATATCTTTTCAAGGTCCCGGTGCCAATATTTTTGAATATATACCTAAAAATTTGATTTTAGGATTATACTGTAGTTCTGGTTTTAATTTTTTTGACGATCCATTCTGTTTTCCATGTGGCTGTACTGCTTTGTCATTCTGCCAACATTCTGCAAGGGTTCCAATTTTTCCACATCCTTACACTTGTGATTTCCCGTTTTAATTTTTTTTGTTACCATACTAACGGGTGTGATATTATATCTCATTATACTAAAGAACAAATTTTTGTTTAATTATGTTTTACGTATTAGTTAACTGTTTACATGACTATTTTCATACTAACCCTAGAGTAGCCACTACCTACTTGTAGTAGCTTCATAGTACTTAGCTCATAGTAGGTGCTCAATGAATATTTGCTAGTTTAATTCCCATTAGCAGGAACTACCTAATTATAGTAGCTTCATAGTATTTAGTTCATAGTAGGTGCTCACTGAATATTTGCTAGTTTAATTCCCATTAGCAGGTAAATATATCCCTCTTATTGGTTATGCCTTTGTCACCATGTATAGAAAGAGGTGATGTTTCTAAAACCGGCCGTATCATTTATTTTAAACTACAAGAATATAAACTTTATTTTAATATTATTCTTTGGGCCATGGACTTTGATTGACCTTATTGGTATAGTTATTCCATTACCATCCCAAAATAAAGATTCCAAAAAAGAAATACATCATACAACTATAGCTCTTTGTATGTAATAACTTTATTTTAAAATGTATTGTTGTTCAAGGTAATCAAGGGAAAATGTGCCAAGATAAAGGTACAGGTTATAAATTAATACTTAAATCTTCACTTATATGGATCATGTTTGTTTACATATAAAATAAACATATGAGAAAGTATTTTGCATATGATAAATTGGACTTGATGACTAGTGACAAGTCATAATACGTGAATAAACTAGTTGAAAGCAACTGGAACTACATGATTTATTGAACACAATGGGATGAAAATAAGAATTTTTTTTAATCTTTTCTCTTTTACTGTATACTCTAAGGTCCTCAACATTTTCTATTACATCTTGCTAAGATGTGTCAATAAATCTCTATATTTTACATGCAATGTTCTTTTATCTTTCTTTTGGACATGTGCTCATATTTCATTCTTTTGAGAATCTTTAAAGGCTGTTTTTCCCCCTGTAATTGCCTGTGATAGCTGATGACCAGACACGATATGTACAAAATGGAAAATAGAAGCAGGACAGCAGGACTATTACATATGGTCCAGTCACATTAGCTTAGATCAAAGTGCTTATTCTGTTTTACCCCTCATCACCTGATCATGGAATTTGACTTTAGGCAGTCTAAGAAAACATAAGCTCGGTGAGAACAATGAAAAGGTCACAGTGAAATTTCTCAGGACTTGAATTGAACCATGTCTAGAGGACTAGCTTTTGAACCAAATGTCAATACGAGTGGGAGAAATGCACAATATATTTGCATAATATGAAATAGAATTCGATAACAAGTAGGACAACCACTTAATATGTGGTTTAAATTCAATATTTATGAAAACAATTATAGAAGTAAAACCTCAACAAAGTAGGCATCAATAGATTACAAGCTATTCTGGCAAAATGTTTGTGTTGCCCTTTCTTAGTGAAATACATCAGCAGCTGTGCTTGACATGATTGAAGGAGATGGTTTCTGTTGCATTGCATTTGCTCTTTCTTGTTCCAGTGTATCCAGCAATCCTGGATGTCCGCAGGCCTCGCCCATCTCTGTAAGCAATGAGGCCACATTAACATAATACCTGCATTTTGCTGCTTGGCAGTGCTTTTCTGCACAGCTGTGGGGCCTCAACTTTTTTCTGCTCTCATTTGAAAACTCTCCTGTTTATTTCTAGTCAGCTCTGGGAGAGTTTTCATGAGATCTCAAGAACAAGTCCATTAATCTGCCTTTGTCTCTGAGGTCTGCTGCTTGTGCATTACTGAGGGAAGCATCTCACTGCTGTCACTAGCGCTGGTGCCCTGCTCAGCCTCTCGTCCCTTCTGTTGCCCTCTCTGCAATTGTTCCACATTTTGTCATGGGGCTTCATTCAGCCTGTACAAATCACAATTCTCAGGGAGTTCCTCTGAAACTCAGCTCTTCCAGCTTCTGCCTTTGATACTGAGCTCCTCTCCAATTTTCACCTTCCATATCCTATCCTAAGCCCTTAAAACACACACACACACACACACACACACACACACACACACACTCTCATACTGTTCACAATTCAGGCATTCAAGAATCAAATCTCATTTGTTGCCAGAAAATGAGAGTCATTCCTCATTTGAACTCAAGCAAATGGGTTAGAAAGTGGGGACCAGGGCATGTTTCATACATAGTAGCATCCTCCTTATCCAAAGGGGTACATTCCAAGAACCCAGTGGCTGCCTAGAGCCTCAGATAGTACCAAACCCTGTAACACTTATGTGTTTTAGATCCAGTAACCAAGAAGGCTCCTAAATGACTAATGAGTGGTTAGTATGCACAGCATGGATGCACTGAACAAAAAGATGATTCATGTCCTAGGCAAGATGAAGTGAGATTTCATCATGTTATTAGAATGATATGCATTGAAAACTTACGAGTTATTTATTTTGGTATTTTCTATTTAATCGTTTTGGGCTGCCGTTGATTGCAAGTAACTAAAACTGGAAAGTGAACACAGGAGTAAGGGGCGGATTGTTGTGTTTGTAGTCATTGCTCAAGGTCTATGTGATACTCAACTTTGTATTCCTGATACAACAGAAAGAGAACATTAGGGTAAAGAGGGTTGGACAGGAAAAATGGGAGTATAAAACAAGAAAACAAGAAGGGATAAACTCAACCATTGCAGCCTCTTGGAAGATGAAAGGAAATGAAAGTGACACACAGTTGTGGGTAGTAATATGGATGACTAGGTTTCAAATAGACCTCCCCTGCTTATTATATAATTTGGGACAAGTGACTAAAATCCCATGCATCTAATTTTTCTCATTTGCCAGTTGGGCATAATAATTTCTACCATACAGCGTTATAGTGAGGATTAAATTAGCTAATATATGCAAAGTGCTTATTAAGGAATATCTAAGTAGCTGAATTAATATTATTTGTCATGGAGACTGTAAATGGGTCCTAGATCTGTATTTTTGCCTTAATCAGGAGTTGAATTAGTCTATATTTATCTGTGGGTCTTGAAGTCATAATCAATACCTCTAAATCCAGAGAAACATATGTTTAGTAGTCATTAAAACAATTCACTCTGCCTAGAATCTGAAATTTCCATGCATGTTTATTGATGCTGCTCTTATGATTTCTCTTGAGTTCTGGGGCTGTAGATACTTCCTGACTTTCTGCTTCTCTGAGCCCAATACCTCTGTCTTCCTGACCTTTCCAGGCTGACCTCTATCAATCTCTCATCTTAGAGTATCTTCCACATGTCTTCTGCTTAGCCGGACTTGTGGTCTTGGCCTCTCTGCATTAACCCTCTGCTGTTGAAGCTGTATCTCGCCATGGCAGGTCTGAATATCTGGAGACTAGAAACAGATGGATCATGATGAATACAATAGAGTGTGCCCTCACTCATCTCAGTAACAGGTGGCTGCTCAGCCAGCTGGGTTCTTCTTGAGGACGCTCTCCCAGGCCTCCCTCTGACCATATGCACTCTAGTCCAGATGGTGACATGGTTCCCCAGAGTCTTGAATCAACTTAACGGGAGATGGCAGGGCTATGTGGATTTTGCCTAGGGTCTAATACAAGCATTGAAGGTTTTTTTTTTTTATTATTTTACTTTATAATTCAAGGGAAAGGAACAAACCATATGTGAAAATCATGTTCACAATGTGGTTTCAAATTCTCTAACAGGAAATCTAATTTGTGTGATTAAATCAGCAATCATCAATGCCAAGTCAAGAGAACAAATTAATTTTTTACAATTGGAAAAGAATAAAAATGACTTTAGACCATCTAGTATACTAAGAATTTACTTCATCCATCTGATTCCTCTTTGTAAAGTTTCCTGCTACATTAAATGAGGGGAAAACATTTATTTTGTTAAAATATACTGAGTACAGGTTCATCTTGGTAAAAGATGGAAGCAAGTGGCTTTTACCTGAGGTTAAAACAACTACTTAACACTTATTCTGGAACTAACCTACTTTCACACAAATTATGGCTTCCTAGGACAGTACATATTTGCTTAAAGTTATCTCTGCTTATACAGTGTGTTTTCTGTGCATTTATGCAAGTGTTGATTAAATCCTTCATGTTGCTTAAATGCTTATTTTCACTGAATTGTGGGTTAAGGAAATCAGGGAAAAATGTTCCAAGACCAAGGCATAGACATTTTTTAGGCTTAAAAAGAGTAAAAGTGACATGGCATTATTTAACAATGGTTGAGGGGTCAGCAGGTGGCATGGTGGTTGGAGGTGCTGGACTCCCACATGGCCAACTGCAGTTTGAGTCCTGGACCCGGTGGCTTGCTTTCTTACTTTCCCTTTCTCTCTCTCTCTGTGTCACTCTCTGGTCAAATTAAAATAAATAAATAAATAAAAACATATTTTTTTCTTAAAAAAATGTTGAAAAATTTTAAATAGCAGCAAAGAGAATACTTTATGATATTTTAAAGTTAATTTAGAAATATTAACTATTTACATGTTCAGTCTTAATATTTTATATATAAATTATAACCACAAAGATTGTACATTCAAAAAGTTAATTTAAATATTCCATGTAGGTCGTTTTTAAAAAATTATGTTTTAAAGAATTATTTAATTTAACATTTTTATTTTTTAATTTGCTATACTGCATATGCACTCACAGAGAAAGAGAGAGAGGAAGAGAAAGCAAGCTGCCTGGTTCAGGATTCGAAACGCAGTCAGCCTTGTGAAAGTCCAGTGCCTAAGCCACCATGCCACCTGCTGGTAGTAAGTACCTTTACTCTACGACATTAAAACTTTTTGTACCTGGAGCCAGCAGGTGATGTGGTTAAAGTGCTGGACTTCTGCATAGTTGACTGTGGTTCGAGTCCCAGACCCAGTGGCTTGAAACTCACACAAGGTGTGTGAATGTGCATGTGTGCCCAGTGAAGGGATTGCAGAGTGGTCTTCCCCCCTGCAGAGGGTGATTTTTCGCTTTTTGTCTCTGTCTCTCCTGTGAACACACATGATCTATAGCAAAAATTTCTCTCTCAAAAAAATTTATTTATTTATTTTGGTAACATTCTTCTCAGTAAGATGGATTCTTAATGACTTGACAGAATTCTGATAGTGATCTCTCCACTGTATTCCTTGGGCCTAATCTGTGTTCAGAGTGTCTGCTATTGTCCACTTTTTACTCTGGAATGAAGTTCCATAAGGAATAAGAAAAGGTTAAGAATGAGGGAAAATAAGGACCAACAGTTGGCATAATGACTATGTCGTTGAACTCGCATGTAGTCAACTGCAGTTCAAATTCTGGACCCTGTGGCTTAACCTCATGCCAGGCGTGTGTGCGTGCGTGCCAAAGAGGAGAATGGAGGAGAAGGATTGTAGTGTGGCCATCCCCCCCGGGGGGTAATTTCTCGCTTTCTGTCCCTCTGTCTCTCTCTGTCTGTCTGGCGAGCACATATGTGTCCTGTATCAAAAACCTCTCCAAAAAAAAAAAGAAAGAAAAAAGAATGAGGGATAATAAAGACAGAAAAATTATGGCAGCAGCAGTAATTTTCCCCAAATATTCAATATTTGTGTTAAAAGGTAATGTTTTTTAAAAGATAAATGACTGTTCTATAAATATAGGATGAACATATGTCACGGTTTGTATTTAACTCACTAATTGATTAGGGAGTCAGTAGGATATTATACTAGTTAAAAGAAGGATTTGCTTTACAGAGATTTCTCTAGTGGATGAAATCTATTTGCATTTGTATGATCAGGAATCATGTGTATACTTATGAACAAGACACTTTTAAAAAATTATTACTAGTTTTTTTACATAGTTTAGTCAAAGATAACCAAAGATGGAGATAACCTAATTGTTGAAGGTTGACACCAACTGTTTATTTTTTTTAAGTCATTTCAAAGTCACTCATAATTTTTCCTGACATACACATAATATCTAAATCCCAACATAACATAGGGCAAAAAAATTTCAAGAGGAAGGTTGCCTTATTTTGTAAACTAATGGAATTATGGACTAGAATTAGCAGCTGGCTGACTACATAATTAATGCCTATCCATTGGTACCACCCTCATCCTGGCCACTACTCTTAGAGCACTTTCTTCTCTAACTTAAAGGATAACCTGTGGGTCAGGAGAATACTACAGAACTAGGAACTCTCCCTCCACTTTTTACTTTCACAGACAACTTTGCTCACCAGTCCAGAATCATCTTCCTTTGCTTTCACTTTCTCCTCTTTATCTCTCAGCTCCTCCTCCATCTAAAAACTTACTTGTTCTGCAGGATCTAGGCTGGAGATAGGCAGCACTGTCTGTGGGTTGTGACCCAGTGGTGAGTGGTCCTGAATTTGATTTCAATTTGATTGCTGGGCAGATAGGTGAGACGGGGAGCAAGCTCCATGACTGCCTTCGCTACCCAGTGAAGGTTGTAGGTCCATGTCAGAAATTGACCTAAGAGTAGTCCTACCCCTGCAAAACTTCTCCTCATAACTGTCCTGAAAATATTAGCAGCATAATCTAAAATACTTCTCGAGTACCTGCCTGAAGGCATCAGCATCCATAGGCCTTTGCCACTAGGTTTCTTCTTTTCCTCTTCAGTACCTTCCCTATTAAACAAGAATTGTAGAATCTTCTAAGGTGATACTTTTGAGTTTATAATACTCTCTTCCCCGAGAGCTTTGAATAATAGAAATTTCAGTAACACTTACAAAAAACATTATAATGGGAATGGCAGAGGAGAGAGATTGATGGTCCCTGAACAAGAAGAATATAACTAGTAACAATTATAGAAAAATACAATCATTTAAAGTTTCTAGAAATTGTCCCAAGAGTTATACAGCAAGTGGAGAAACATACACTCAAGAAAATCTACTAATTCTTGGTAATAACAGCTAGAGTCTATGATATTTCAACCATAAGCCGTTTCATTTCCACCTTCGTGTTATGAAGCTCTACTTGGTATGCTTTAAACTGGGCAAGGATAGCCAAGGACATGGGACACGACCAACCAACACTTCTGGACCCAGAGGCATATGGGTTCAGGACATGAGAATAACACTAGGTCACTTCTAAAGGATTCAAGGGTGTTGGCAATAGATAATTAATTTGAACAATTATTGAGCACTATCATAGGGGACTGGCAGAGGGGACTGGAAATACAGACTACTAGTTTTGGAGAATTCAGGATATGTAGGCATTGTTAAAAACTACTTATTTACTCATAAGGGCTCTTGTAGAGCATTTGAGGAAAGTATTTCAACAAAGAAGACTAATTTAGCATAGGAATAGACTATAGTTAATTCACTCAATTAAGTCTTACAAAATGATTTTATACCATTATATCACTTGATCATCACAAATACTTGCTTTAAACAGTGGGGAAGCTTGAGGTTTAGAGAAGTCAAACCCAAGAAACTGATAAGCAAACATGTTACAACATATCAAAAGAATAAAGCTGCCCAAAGAACTATATGCGTTATGTGATCTCACTAAAATGTGTAAACACACACACACAAATACAAATAAAATGCACAGAGTACAGGGTTTGGAAGCGTGTAGACTGCTAAAAGTAGTCATTTTGGAATGAGCAGGGTTATGAGTATATTTTGTTTTATTCCTTTTTTATGAATATATTTTCTGATATTTTAATCTAATAAACACATATTCCTTCAGAGATATTAAGTTAACAAAACAATAAAATTGGATCTCCATACATAAAAATTAAATCAAGATGAATAATAGGCCTAAATAAAAGACAATGTTCTTAAAAGACTTAAGATTAAATCTTTGCAAAACTAGGCAAGGCAGTCTTTTTAGATACAATACCTAAAACACAAACAGCAAAAAGAAAAAAAGTTTCCAGAATAGGCAAACCTATAGGGGTAGCATGTATCTAGTGGTCGCTCAGGGATGGGGAAGGGCAGGGCTGGGGAGAATGGATTGGGAGTGACTACTAATGGGTACTGGCTTTCTCTTAGAGGATATTAAGATATTCTAAAAGTAGACTGTGATGATTGCTGCACAGACCTGTGAATATGCTAAAAACATTGGTTTGTATACCTTAAACGGGTAAATTATATGATGTATAAATGGAGAGCATCATAATTAGAGTGCTTTATAGTTTCACAAAGTGTGTTGCTATTTCCTAGTAATAGGTATTTTCAACCATTTTTCTAAAAATGTTTAGTTGGAACCTGCAGGTGGCATAGTGGTCACATTGCCGGACTCCTATGTAGTTGACTGCTGTTTGAGTCCCAGACCTGGCGGCTTAAACTCAAACCAGGTGTATATGCATGCACACCCAAAATCCTGAGAGGAAAGTGGAGGAGAAAGGATTGTAGCATGGCTATCCCCCTGGGGTGAGGGTGGGGGGGTGATTTCTCACTTTCTGCCTCTCTGACGAATGCATTTCCCTATAGCAAAAATCTCTCCCCCCAAAAAAATGTTTAGTTATTGCTTCCATGAACAAGAGTGAGCGTGAGAGAGAGAGAGAGAGAGTATGTGTGTGTGTGTATGTGTGTGTGTGTGTGTGTGAGAGAGAGAGAGAGAGAGAGAGAGAGAGAGAGAGGGGGAGGGAGAGCGCGCGCACCACGGTTTTGATGCTACAGCTCACTCCCAGTTTTAGCTAGTCCTGGATTTTGGACTCACACGTGCCCAGTATACTCAGGGAGGGCTTGCCAAGTTAACCAGAACCTTCTCATTGTGTTGGGTCACCTGCGTGCAACATAGTGTTTTACCACTGGGTTAACCGTCTAGTTCTCAACCAAGTTTTGAAGAGAGAATTGAGGTTCAAAAAGAGATAATGACTTTCTCAAGGACAAATGAACAAAGCTAGGATAGTGATACTAGATCTTCTGAATGAAAATCTTTTGCTTATTCTTCTGTACCATTCCACTGGTTATATTATTCTGGGAAGTATCAGACTCCAACATTTTCCTCATACTTATCTTGCAAATGCACCTGGATGGATAGCACCATTTTGTAAAATCCAATTGCTTGGCATAAAATTTGCAGCCACAACATAAAACTGAATTTGTTTATGTTTCTGTGAGTCAGTTGGAAGGGTTACATGTGAATTGAATAAAATAATTAGTCACGATACAACCCACATCAGACAGACCATCTAACAGGGAACTGGAGTAGAGAGGGGACAAATAGACTAGTGCTCTAGCTCGCCTTTGCTCATTCTGTTTAGCATTTTAAAACTTCTTTTTCCTCTCTTTTTTCCTTTTCTCTCTTTTTCTTCTCTTTTCTTTCTTATTTCATGAGCAAGGAAGAAGTAGACAGAGAAAGAGAGAGAGACAGATCTCCCCCATAGGATCCTTGGGCTGAAATCCATCCCAGCTCCAGTCGTACCAGATCATAGATGTACACGCGTGTGTCTGGCCTATATGGGGAGGTCCCATGTTGAGGCCCACACAGGACCCTTCCCAGGAGGGCCTGTTTACTGCTGTGCCATCGTCTGACCCACAGATCTCCTTTACTTCTATCTGCGTATTTAGCACACTAAAATTCCAAATTCAAAAGTATCACAAACTAAAAATGAAAACAGCCTTTTAAATCCCCTTTCACTGAACTGGATATTTGTATTTTTAGATAAGTTAAAACTGCCCATTTTACTCACCACAGATTAAGAATAAACAAGCAGCTTTGATACTTTTATTATGATTTGTAGAAACATGCCTCAGAATGGCGAAGGGTTAATGTACTTATTAATGTGGCTAATATTTTTTTGAAGCTGGCATGGAGTTCTCCTGGTTCCTCTTGGAGCTCTCTTAACAGAGCACTGCATTCTGAATACGGAAACACAACACTTCCTGAAGTGTAAAATAAAACCCATTAGTTCTCTTTGACCCTGTTCCAGGATAATTTGACTAGAAATTAATAACTGTCAACCAGAGATATTTTGCTGCCAAGGCAAAATGATGCGTGATTCCTTCTTCAGGTTACTCACATTGAACACCACATTTACAACTGAAGATTAAGTTACTGGCTGGAGTGAGAAAAAGGGTTTTAATTTGCAAAACAATTATTGCTTTTTCTGAGGTCATGAATTTGGTTTTCTAGATGTTTTAAAGTGCTGCTTCATTCAATTGCTGAGTAACAAGCAAAGCTAATGATATGGTTTCAATGACTTTGTAATAAAGTATTCAGTGTTTTTACATTTGAGCTGGGTCTTTACAAAACATTTGAAACAAAATTATCCCATGACTACAATATAGAACAATAAGAGCAAGCAAAAAGAAAAAATCAATGAGACATACTGTTTATCTGACACTGAGTAGTGGCAATTTTTTGAAGGAAAAAAAAAATACAGCCAGTAAGACAAAATTTAAATTGTAATCGAAATGCATTTTTAACTATACCTTTACTCCTTTCACATCATTTCTCTTTATCTTACTCCTTGTGGAAGAAGAAAAATATCTTTTTCTTCACTTACAATTTTCCTGTGTTGCAGCAGCAACAATCCCGGATTTCTGAAAGCTTTGTAGATACTGTCTGGAAGGAAGAGTTGCCTTTTTCATTTATTTATTTATCATTTTTAGATTCCATTGAAACTTTTACTTGTTCTGTTTTTTTTTTCTTTATTCATGATAAAGCATGTGTGTGAGAGAGAGACAGAGAAAGAGGGTGATGTCCCCTCTGCAGGGACTGGTCATGCTGAAATCTCCTTCGAGTGCTCTAGCCCATTGGATCTTGGGCACTTGTGTACATGCCTAGCATGTTTCAGACTGACTGGACACTGGAGCTGTATATTATGTGGAGTCCAGCTTTTCCTGAGCAGTGCATTACTGTAGCACCATGGAGATGGCCCATGAAACTATTATTCATTGAATGCCTTCTTTGTGTGTGATGCTTTCCATATGCAACCTACCTGCTAGTTATGGAAAGCACAAGGGTTAGAGCCAGTCAGGTTCCTAATTCACTTTACAGCTTCTTGTCCCCACCCCCTCCACCCCTATTCAATGATCTTTGCCACTCTTCAGTAGCCCTTACCAAGCCATCATGACACTATATAGTTTGGGACCCCACAGCTAGATTTTCAGTACCCATGATATTTTTGAAAAATGTGGGCTCATGAGGCAGCTTTGTTTTGCAGCTGGAAATGGGCACATGGCAAAATGGTGTCTTGGAATTCATTGAATGGTGACAGTGACACCTGAATTCCCTGAAGGCTTCAGAAACTGTTAGAGACTAACAATTTGGAAGCTAAGTGGTTCTCTTCGAATCTGGAAGAGGATTGTGGTTCTATCTATATTCCATTTCTGCATCTGTACACTAGCCGGAGAGAGAAATTTGGATCAGCTCTAGATTTAATTGGAAAGAAGTTGGGGCGTTACCATAAGACATAGCCAGGTTTGTATCTTATCCCCATGACTACTACTAAATGATGCTAGGAAAGTTCGTCCATGTGAGTCTCCTTATTTGTAAATGATGACAAAACCAATCTCTTGGAATTATTATGGGGATTACATTGGACTGTATGGAGACCTAGGTAGTAGTGGCTTCATACTTTCTAGAAATCCAGTGAATAGGGACAACCAAAGACAGACGGCTTAGGTAGGTTTTGAACTTGATCATTTTGTATTTGAGACTTCTAGGCTGACAGCTTGGGACTCATGACTAGCTACTGAAGCATAACAGCTCTGTAGTATTTTATATTTTACCAGGTATTTTCGATGATTTCTTATGAAATCCTTGTGGCAGGGTCAACACTTTTTAGATACTATTAAGCTCCATTTAATAGAAATGGGGAAAGTGTTGCTCAGAGAGATTGTTTGACTTACCAGTGTCACAGAATTTTCAGGTAGGGAAGCTAAAGCCCAGGTCTTTGGTTTTCAGCAGTGTCTTCATTTGGGGATTCTCCCGAGGGGAAGGGATGTGCTGATGCTGCAGAGTTCACAGCATTCAGGTCAAGTCGAGCCCCACAATTTCTACTTCTCCTGTGAAATTTGTGTCTTAAATAGAAAAGTCTGTCAACTCAGAACACGTTGTAGTGATTTTTTTTTTTTTGTGCATTTGGCAATGTATGCTGATTGATTTGTTGTGTCACCAAAACCAATATCACTTCTATATTTTCAATTACCATTTACATTACCTCTAGATTTTATTATACCAGTCCAGTTTTCTAATGAATTAAATTTGCATTTATTTCACTTCACGGAGGTTGAGAAAATTTCCTATTATAAAAATTTCACCGAAAAAAATTTGCATAAATTGAGTTCTTGGCATTTCATTTTAATAGTATTGGCCATGAAAAGCAAGCAGCAACCTAGCTTGATGTTTGTTTGTTTCTTTCTTTTTGTATTTTGTCATTGAAAGAATTTTAAACCAATGTCAGATTTTTCTTCTTGAAGGTAACATTCTATTGAAGAAATTGTTCAGATGGACAGTGTTGGTTTTCTGATTTCTTATATATACCATAAAGGATTTCTTTGGGAATGTCTGTTGGTAAGCATTACTGCCTTAAATAAATAAAATAGGAAAAGCATAATATTTACTGAAAAGACACATTAAATAAAAAAGAACAGAAAGTAAGGTGTGGGGAAGGTATTCATATACACAGTATCGCCACTGTATCCTGTTCAGGAAATCACACTTTGTAATGAACTTTGATTGTTCCATTCAATTTCAGTTAGTAGCCATAACGAATCAACTTACTCTCTAACCTTGTTGATACTAAATAGCTCTCTTTCTAGCATTTGGTTTTCTAAATAACTATCCATCCACATCATGGCTAAGAACTTTTCCTAGTGTCTTTGGTAATTAATGGATGGTGGCATTCCTCAACAGCTTCTTAAAAAGCCAGAGATCATTTACTGTATTTGGAAAAATCCAGTGGATGTCTGACAGGACATGAGAGTTCCTTGCATCTGCCAATCTCTTATTTGGTCAAAAATGTGCAGCATGTCAGTTAGACGGTCTCTGTAGGAGCAAGTAAGCCTTGTTAATCTTTATAAAACCCAGAAATCGCCGCTCCATCATACCAACTTAATAGCTGATTTTTATGCTGGAGGAACAGTGCATATACATTTAAAGTAGGAAGATCTCTGCAGATTCAACAGAATGCTAAGTGAAACAGAGATGCTTTCATTGCACAATATAATGAATCAGAAACATGAGAAACATAAAAATTTTAAAAACATAAGCCTAAATGTCAGACTGCAGAGCAACAACCACCCAACTTTTTTACTATGTTTGATGGCAAAATGTTAGAACAAAATATTGGACTTAGCTTGCAGAAACTCAGAGTCAGATATACTCATTTATTTCTGCATATTATTAAAATAAACTTTGAAATCAGTTTTAAACTTCAATTTCCTTTGTCTACAACAAAGGATGTGTATATGTTTTCAAGCTAGGATGGAACTCGGTTCATGATTCATCAGTGGAAAAAAAATGTAGCCTTCATCAAAAGCCCTGCATTTTATTTTCATTCATAGCTCATTTATTTATTTGAATAGATATGTAATATAATGTGAGATATAGGCAATATAAGTACAGGAAAAATGCAAAATTACTTTGTATATGATGATGATTTGATATCAGTGAGATTTGAAAAACAAGTAATAGAAAAATGTTATCATTGTGGTGTCTAGATTGAGTATAAATTTGGTCAAACAAGTTTGATTGAAATATAGCTTATGGCTATATATGACTATCCTAGCTTTCAAATAAAGGTAACACAAAGTTGATAGTATTTTTCATTTTTAGAGAGATTTTTGCTATAGGGTGCATGCTTGTGCTAGAAAGAGAGAGAGAGAGAGAGACAGAAAGTGAGAAATCTCCCTCTGGGGGATAGCCATACTACAATCCCTTCTCGTCCATTCTCCTCTAGGGATTTTGAGTCTACACACATATGTACCTGGGGTGAGTTTTAAGCCTCCAGGTCCAGGACCTGAGCTGTGGTCGACCATGTGGGAGGGCTGGTCCCTGAACCTATCTGTTTAGGAACCACTGTTCAGTCTGCTGCAACCTGCTTTACCTTATTCAGTTCTGATCTAAGATGGACCCGATGGCAGAGAAATAAGAATGAAGTGAATTCTTCATAAAATGAAATTAATTAAATGCAGGGAATTGTCCTTTGTTCTGGGATTAGTCCTTCCTAGTTTCTTGTTAAAGTGTGGTAGTCGTAATAGATGGCATTTGTTTTTAAAGCCTGTGGCTTTGTTCTGTTTTGTCTTGTTTTTCTTGGCACATTTTGGTAAAGAGTGTGTTAATGCCATGAAGCCCCTAAACTGATTTCTGTAACCCTTGATTAGGACTCTTTGAGTTGCTAGTTGACAAGTCCCCAACTGTGCCAAGAATATAGCTTCTGAAAGCTCTAGACTCATTAATCTGATAGATACTTTTTTGAGTGCTCATTTTGTGCCTATCCCTATTCTGCTATAAATAAAGCTGAAGATGTCTACTTCTCACAAAGCCTACATTGTAGTGATTCACATTTTTTTGACCTGATCACCAAGAGGTAAGAAATCTTCCCCATAGGTACAGAGAGTTAATTTAAAGGAAGGATTCCAATGGGCTCAGCCTGAATTAGATGCCTTTCCACCCTTGAGCCAATCACTGTCCCAAATTGGGTCAGGCACCCAGCCCTGAGGTCCACACGGCAGGCCGATTGCTAGAAGGAAGCAAAAGGAACCGTGTAGACAAACACAGAAGATGTTGGTGACCCCTTGCTATTTAGCATTGCCAGAGGTCACCACAAAACTACGGTGTTTTTGTTCACTACAAATCTGTAGCATTCATTCTCAGGATTTCCTGTCAGTCCATGGTGTTTTTGTCTATCTTGAAATGGATTTTATGCATTTGTTCACGAGGATCTGCTTACATGTTATGCTTGATATTGGGAATAGAAAAATAAACAGGACATACACCTTTTCAGAATAACTCATCATTTGCAAATGAGAAAGATTTAACAAATTCAGTTAAAGTATAATATGTTAACTACCTTCATTGGAGTCTGGGAAAAGTACTATTTGTAGAGATGAAGAAATAATGGAAAAAGCCTGGAATAGGTCAAGATTCACAAAGGAAATGAGAAGGGTCAAGTGAGCTGTCCAGGCACAGATAAAAAATACAATATGAAAAGGCTTGGATATTTGAAGGAGCACATGTTTGCAGATCGTGTTAGGCCAGCAGGATAAATGTGGGAGACCTGGCAGATAAATGTTAAATGAGGAGGGTTATGGCTTATGTGGCTTGAATAGCATCTTCTAGCAATCTTAAATGCCTTGCTGGTATGCAGATTCTTCAGTTCTGAAAGTTGTCATCAAGTTATTATTCTTCAAACATTTGTTCAGGTTATGTCATCTTCCTCTTGGAAAACTGACATAATTTTCCATGACCTAAAGTATAGTCTAAGCTTGTGGTTGGGTGTTAGAAATAGTACGAGTGATGCATTTGAGACAGTTCATGGCATATTCCCATTTTATATTAATTACTCATTTGTATTATTATTTTTAACACTCTCTAGGTTATTCTGCCAATTTTTCTTATCACTGCTCTCTTCTGTGTCCAAATACAGCTCCTCACTGTTCCCTGGGTCTGTCTTGTTCTTTCCAATTTTACTGACCTGTATTATCTTCACAGGCTGGAATTTTACTTCTACTTGAAACTTCCACTCAAAGGTCACTCTCATCTTCCTTAGTCAGAATTTATTTCTTCTTTGTCTAATATCATTTTGCTCAAACTTATTTGATGACATTTAACATGGAGTTTTATACTATACTTATTTATGCACATGGCATTCTATCTAATTTTCTATATACATCAGCCTAATTCTAATTTGGTGCATTTTTTTTTGGTCTAACTTCTCTTCTGTCAGAAAGTGCTGCTACATATTTTTGATGTAGGTATTCTTGTTGCCTTTTCTTGTTGTGAAAGGCAGATATAGGTGGGGTTATCTCTAAGAGCAAGCAAAGATTTTTTGATATTTAAAGTAAATGTTTGTGGGAAAATGTACAAATAAATAAATGATAAAAAAATTTTAAAAAGAAAACTTTTATGCTATGCTATAAAAGCAGAGAATCAGCACAGATTGTACAGCATAGTCTCCCAGGATCTGAATTTGGTGATGACATCATAGAGGCCCAGCATCCAGAAGACATCTGGAGATCTATTTTTCTGGTTTTATAATCCAAGGTTAATGACTCTGAACTTTGTAGAAACTATTGATAGTATAATCTGGACTGGTAGAACTTATTTATGGTTTACTTAAAAGATCAAACTAAGTAAAGCAGACAGAGAAGAGCATCTTTTCCTATTACTTCTCAAGAGCAACTTTGAATATTGATACCTGATCATTGTGTATATTAATGTAGGATGATCTGTTTAGTTAGTCATGGCATCTTTCTTGTTCAATTAAAAAATTTAATATCTTGGGACCAGCAGTTGGTGTAATGGTTATGTCACTGGGCGCTCATGTAGTCGACTGTGGTTCAAGTCCCAGACCTGGAGGCTTAAACTCACTCTGGGCACGTGTCTGTGCATGCCCAAGATCCAGAGAGGATAATGGAGGGAAGGGATCACAGCATGGCCATTCACCCAGGGGGGGTGATTTCTCACTTTCTGTCTCTATGTCTTTCTGGCGAGCACATGAGCCCTATAACAAAAACCTCTCAAAACAATCAATATCTAACCTCAAAATGTAGACTTATTAGTAGAAATATATCCTAGTAAGTATTAGAAGTCTTTTTTTTTCTTTTATTTGGAGAGATTTTTTTGCTATAGGGTGCATGCGCTCTCCAGAAAGACAGAGAGAGACAGAGACAGAAAGCAAGAAATCACCCACCAGGGGGGATGGCCACGCTGCAATCCCTTCTCCTCCATTCTCCTCTTGGGATCTTGGGAATGCATGCACATGTGCCCAGCGTGAGTTTAAGCTGCTAGGTGTGGGACTTGAACCACGGTCGACTACATGGGAGTCTAGCGACATAGTCATTATGGTAACTGCTGGTCCCAGGTATTAGAAGTCTTTAAAAATTCATGAAAAATGCATATTATGAAAAGAATGCATTGATTTAAAAGTATTTTTGTACCAAAATAAACTCGTACTTTAATTCTATTTTTCCACGAACTTTTTGAAATTCCCCTGTATATTCAGCAACATAAACTCAGAGGGGTATAGATAATAAAGCTCTTACATTTTCTCTAATAAGTGACTTCAAACATATTCAATTGAATTGCCTATTTTCATCCCTTAGCTGTAGTCTAGACAGCTCATACCCTATATCCTGTAAACATCTTTAGCCAAGGTAGTAGCTAACTAGTTCTCTATCATCTCTCTATATCTCTCAGTCTGTCTGTCTGTCTGTCTACATACCCATCCATATCCATTCATCCATCTATCCATCCATTTATATCTATCTATCTATCTACCTACCTACCTACCTACCTATCTATATCTATCTCAGGGGAAGATTTTTTTCTCTTTCTCTGTATCAGTCATTGCAAATAACAAGGCATGGACCAGAAGCTGTGTTGATGGAAAGCCATTAAAAACCCCTAGACTTTTGCAGATGATGTCTACCCAAGAAAGGACCATAGGATGTGGAACTATGATATGGGATGGCCAACTGGTCAGGTCAATATCTCAATGTTACATTATATTTCATACCAATTTGTTCCATATCATTAGCTAGGCTTTGGTGACTGAAAATTATTTTTTTGTTTGGAATTTGGTTGATAGAGCATCAGGCCAACATGGTTCTTTGGCAGAGAGTGTGGGGAGCCATTACATTTTAGATATTACAGTAAGTTCTTTGTCCTTAGGAAAAAGTAGTGTTTTATTCAGACAATAGGATTTCAGCACACCGATGATTCCCCTGGATGGTCATCACGAACTACTCAACTATAGCAACCAACAAACTATACTTGAGTAATAGCACAATTGACTGGTAGGATATGACTTAATACTAATGAATATTTTGCAGTATATGTAACCTTTAAGTCACCTTAAAATATAATAGTGGGTTATAAACATTCTCAGTGATGTGCTTATTAATCAGATCTTTCACTAATATGGCTATAGTAGTTACTATTTATTTATTTATTTATTTATTTATTTATTTATTTATTTATTTATCTATCTATCTATTTATTTAGGAGAGGTTTTTGCTATAGGGTGTGTGAGCTTGCCAGAAAGACAGAGAGACAGAAAGTGAGAAATCACCCCCACAGGGGGAATGCCATGCTGCAGTCCCTTCTCCTCCATTCTCCTCTCGTGACCTTGGGCACACATGCGCATGCGCCTGGTGTGAGTTTAAGCCACTGGGTCCAGGACTCGAACTGCCGTTGACTACATGGGTCTCCAGTGACATAACCATCATGCCAACTGCTTGTCCCAGTAGTTACATTTTAAATCATCTTCCCCTCTCCTCTCTAAAATCCTTCTTATCTCACTCAGAATTTAATATTTTAAAACTTTTTAAAAAAGCTTATTATTTAGAGATCAGCAAATGGTGTAATGGCTATGTCACTGGATTCCCAGGTAGTTGAACAAGGTTTGAGTCCAGGATCCAGAGGCCTAAAAAACTCATTCTGGGTACATGTGCATGTGTGCTCAAGATCCTAAGAGGAGACAGGAGTGTGACATGGCCTGGTTTCTCACTTTCTGTCTCTTTGTCTCTCTGGCAAGTCATCTGCCCATTAGAAAATGGTTATAAATATCGCATACAGTATGGGAAGAGGGTGGGTGAAGGAGGAGAGACTGAGGAGGGACACTGGGGAGAGAAATGGAGGGGCAGGGCATTGGCGGGACAGAGAGATGTGTTATTATCTGTTGAGGTTGATGTGTATAGTATTCCCTACTGGACTGGTGATAAATGTACACATGTTGGAATATTCACTTTGCAAGCCAAGTGACATCTATGATTGAATGTATAAAAGTAATTGGAATTAAGAAATATATATTTTTTTTTTAAAAAAGAGAGAGTGAGAGAGGGGGAAGAGAGAAAGAGCTAGAGAAAGAGACAGGTACTCTCGACAGGGTCTCACTACACCACAATTCTCCCCTAGCTTTCCAGACAGTCAGGTGTGTAGATGTTCTGGCAGGCAAGCCCCGCATGTTCAGGATGACTGGGATCTGAATTCAGGCTTCCCACATGCTTCAGAATTGTGCTGCAATGCCCCACTGCCTGCACCACCATGACTGGGCTTTATATGCTAAGTGTAATGTTTATTCTAACTATTTATGTATTAATACTGAGACTAAATAGTTTTCGATTTACTGTGATATTAGTAGTACAGTCTTCATTTGCATTAAAATGAAGTCAACTTTCCTATACTTGAAACATTGGTGGATCCTGATTCTGCAATTTCTGCCAAGAAATACACCTCTTCCTAGCAAATAATAATGTAATAGTATGCTGTCTGTCATACACTAAAGTGATGCAATTGACCAACTGTCAGGAAATGTTCTCTGAAATTTTTTCCTAGTGATCTCGCTGAATTACTCTGTTGGCTATAGTTAGAGATGCAGTCTTGTAGAAAGACTTCCTCTATGAAGTTAATCAGCTCAGATAAGGAATGAATATGTAACATTAGCTTTATAAGCAGTACACCCACTAAAACAGGTGAATTGCTTGAATAGTATTTATTACTATGATACATAAGAATCTCTTGTCTGTTAAAAGCCTGATGTAGTCTGTTACCGTGTAGCATTAGTTCATCTCCAACAGCACTGGAAGTTGGGAAATAGCCACTGAAGAGATAGAAGAAAGCCAGGAGATAGGGATGAGTAGCAGGATAAAATATGGTTAGCTTTAAACATAGTCACTGAAATTCATTAAAAATTTCTTCATGGTGGCTTGAAAAATGAATCAAGTTAGTTTCCTTATGTGAAAGGTGAGCTATTAAGTACTTAATGTAGTGACATATGAGAAGTAAACTGTATTGGTTCTTTGATTCTGTTTGTAAGAAACAATTATTCTCCTTCAGAGGTGGGAAATCAGTTATTGTATTTCTTAAATTTTAAAAAAAAGAAACAGGAAAATGAATAATTTCTTTTTTGGTCCTGAATTTTGAAATGATTGCCCAGTATTTCATAATGTGCCATGAGAAAAAAAAAAAAAAAAGGCCAGAAAAGAAAGCCTGTATTTGTTTGTGTGTTTGCATGTTTGTTTTTTTTCTTTGAATTCTATTTATTATCATACTCTTGTTTATATTACATTGAATCACATATATCTTTAAAATTTTTTTTTGGAGAGGTTATTTTTTGCCATAGGGCATGTATGCTCACCAGAAAGACAGAAAGAGACAGAGACAGAAAGCGAGAAATCTCCCCCGCCCCTGCAGGCAGGATGGCCACATCGCAATCCCTTCTCCTCCATCTTCTCTTGGGATCTTGTGTGTGCGCGCGCGCACACACACACACACACACACACACACGCACACACACACACGCTCCCAGTATGAGTTTAAGCTACTGGGTCCAGAACTCAAACCATGGTCAACTACATGGGAATCCAGAGACATAGCCATTACGCCAACTGCTGGTCCCAGAATCACGTATATCTTTACAGTGTATTATATTTCTTTTTCTAGAAGGTGTATTTTTTTTTTCCCTTCAGGGTCTAGAGAAATTAAGACTTGACTTTCTAGGCAGAAAAATTCCTCAGAGAAGAAGGGATCAAAGATTGACTGTCCTTTGCTGGAGAAGACGAGAGTCTCACTAGAAAGAAGCCTAAGAGGTATCATAGCCCTCATACGACGTTATATGGATGACACGGAAAGGAAGTGCACTAAAGCGGGTACATAAAGGACCACAGATGAGCGAGGCGGTGATGATGTGGAAGCTGTCTGCAGGCAGTCCACCTCTGCATGTGGATGGGCACAATGGCCATCTCCACTATGGCCAGGATCTTTCCTTATTTCCCTCAGGATATTGTTAAGCTCAAGGGTCTTCCTAAGAGTCTAAGAAAAGGAAGGGAGCCATAGAAAATGGCTAACCATGTCAAATGGAGTTTCCAAATAGAGCTGGTTGGATGTAATAAAACATTTTCAGAACTTCATGTGTAAGGAGAACTGGCATACATTAGCATGCACATCTTACCTTGTTCATGCCTGAGAATTTCTAAAGGGATTAGTGTCACTCTTTTCTGTGCACATCCTCATTTCTTTGAAACTTGTAAATATACAAAAGGGTGGAGACCATCTTTTTATTTTGTGGAAACTCTTTAAAACAGAACCTGTTAATTTTATTAACTGTGTTTTTGAATTGTGAAGTAGTTACTAATAAGTGTTATGTTAATATAATAGAAATTACTTCTGATTGGTAGAAATTTAAGTCACAATCATTAAGGTATAATGTAAAATACACAGACTAAGTCTCATTGCTGGTCTGTAAATGTTCAGAGACCAACTAGTAATTATTTGCCTTCTGGTTGTGAAGAATGTACTAAAATGACAAGTAGACTCATCATTTAAATATGCTGAACCTAACATAATTGAATATGTCATGGAGTTGGTAGAAAGCACTTGAAAGTATTCTAAAATGGACAAGAGACAAATCTAACCTCTGATGGAAATGGCACATGACTCAGAAACTACAGATTTTTCCTATGATTCTATCAAGGAATAATTATCCGAAAAGATAAGAAGGGTACCTAAGATGAATGATCACATCAATAAGCTATTTGGGCTCAATGGGCTAACAATGAACACAGGGAACCCAGCAAAGAAGAACATTCGGTTTAAATAAAATAGCCTTAGTTGCCAGGAAAATTTCCCACTGTGTTTATGTTTCCACTGGGAAATATTTCTTGGGATTGGGGCAACTAAAGCATTTCTCAAACAATGAGAACAATAATTAGGGTAAAAATACTTTAAAAAGAAAGCAAGATAAAAATCCCTCCTAGCCATTATTATTTTGTTAGTAAAATAAGAGTGGCTATTAAGAAGAAAAAAAGCATTATATATGCATTGAAAGATAACTGGTAGCCTGGGTGATCACCAGCATGGGATTGTACAGAACGGATCACACCAGACATACTCAGTTGCATCTCTTTGTTCAAATTACTAAGCGGATGAGGGGAATTCAATAGATGTATCTAGACTTTACTAAATCATTTGCTTTATGCCTATGAAAGCTTACTTAATATTTTAATTAAAAATAGCTGAACTATTTACACTGACACAGAGCATGAAGTAAAATATTAACTAAAAAAGGGAGATGAGATTGAGCAGTTGTACTTTGAGCTGAGAAAAGGAGGATGGAGCGCTCCCAATGGGCACTGACAAAACAGTTGAGTCATCTAAAGGTAATGAGGACTGCTAAAAGAGTAGATAGGGGAGGTATTAATGGATAGTTGTTACAGAGCAGAATGGACTTCTCAAATATTACAACTCAGTATTAAATTCGAGAGACTTGGAGAACATGGATATTTTTGCAGTATGGAAAAATGATACAAGTGTTGTCTGTATCACATATGTAAATGTGCTAGCGAGAGGGTATTTGATCTACCAGGGCCTGATAATTTTGCTTTTAGAAAACCTTGAGCTATCAAAAGTCATGTTATAGAAACTGTTGTGTCCATTTCTCACATGTTGATATATTCACTTTGCAAGCTAAATACCATGTGGTTGAATATATAAAAGAAATGGAAATAAAAAATTAAAGAAAAAAAAACTACATATAAAACAAACTGTTGTGTCTGTGAGAAAAAAAAAATAGAGGCCCTAGATCCTAAAGAGTTTGAAAAAAATTGTAAAAGTTAAATGAACTTCCTGAGGTATTTTTTAAAAATTAATTTTATCTATTTATTTATTTACTTTTTTAATACATTCAATCGCATTATTTAGCTTACGAAGTGAACATTTCAATATGTGAACATTTCTCCCCAGTCTGGTTGATCCTGAGGAAATTTTAATAAATAATTCTTTTTTTTTTTAAATTTAGAAATTTATTCTATTTAGTCCACACACTTTATGTAGATATATTTTAAAAACAAACTCAAAAACATAAAACAGTGGAGCCAAGACACTATATTTCAAAGTCTGGGAATTTTAATGAATATTTCTTCAGGTGCCTTCTAGATTTTGGTAATTAATAATGGTCTTTGTTTTCTCATCATCATTAACCATACCATTAGCACAGTGCTTCCATACATTCTTATCATCCTTATTACCTCTATCATGATAAACAAAGCAGCTGTTGTAACAGTTGCTTCAATTTTATTTCTTACATGAATGCGTTGGCAACCAGACCTGATTCTGATATAGCCAATAATCTGTGTTTTTCAAAACATGTTTTCTGATTTATCAATCACATAATACCCGATTCAGAATATGGACATTCACACTGTCACACAAGGGCTGTATATAGAATTAAATTATTTAGCCACACACTCAAAATACATCTCATTCATGGTAACGGCTATAATTTGCAGTAGCTGCTAGTAGATGGTAAAGTCCTGTAATGCTTTAGTATACCAATATCTTTTTAAAATAAGAATTATTTATATAATTTTATTTAGCATTATTATTATTTTTAAATTTGCTACAGGGTATGTATGCTTACCAGAGAGTGAAAAAGCAAACTGCCGGGTCTGAAACTCGATCCATGGTCAGTCATGTGGGGGTCCAGCACTTTAACCACCATACCACCTGCTGGTCCCAGTATACCAGTATCTTAACAAATTTTCCAGAGTAGCTGATTGCAAAAGTTCTGAAGGAACCATAGCAGATAGACCGCTGACTTTGTCTGGGCAGGGAGATGCATTCTACTCTCTTTTTAGAAAAGGTCCAATCCCTCCCACCCAAAGATAATGCTTATCACAGTGGGGTGTACCTTGTGAACTGCTAAAGTTTATAAATATGGTAATGTTAAATAGATACATAGTCTTTTCCCTCCAAGAGCATGAAACTCTTTTAAGGCAAGCATACTATTACTATGAATCGTGATTCTTTTTTCACTCTGTGGAAATATAATTGAAAAATAACACACTGAAATTATTTTCAGACCAATAATTAACACAAACTGTGAAAAGGAAATGGGTAACAGAAATGATATTGTCAATGTTGGAATTTAGAAACTTATCAACACTTGCAAATCATAACCATGTCATTCCTGTAGAATTAATTCAGATACTAGGCAGAAATTTAGCTGATTAAGAGTTTTGTCTTCCAAGGGAAAAGAAATAAAAAATATATAAAAATATGTGTCTAGTTGATAACCAAAGACAAGCATGAAAATTAAAAAGAAAAGCTCCAATGCACAAAAAAGAACAAAACATTGTATATTTCTTTAGTCATTCAAACAGCTATATTTGATATCAGATTAGTTTGATCACTTTTGTTTTTGCTATAGGGAATAAGCAGTTGCTAGAGAGACAGAGACAGAGACAGGGAAAGGGAGAAATCACCCCCAGGAGGGATGGTCATAAGACAATCCCTTCTCCTCCATTCTCCTCTTGGGATTTTGGGCATGTAGGCACAATCACCTGACGTGATTTTTAAGCCTCTAGGTCTGTATCTTGAGCCTCAGTTGACCACATGCGAGTTTAGCACCTTAACCTCCATACCACCTACTGGTCCCAAGATCAGGTTTTTGTGGGTTCTATTACTTATTTACCTTTTTCTTCCCATTCAATCTCAACTATCATGATCTAATATGACTAGTCAGTCTCCAGACTGTAAAGTACATTATGCAGTGTTTATAAAATCTATTTGCCCAAGGAAGACAACCCCCCTCGTCCCCAATTTCAGCCCCTTTGGGAGGACCATCAAAAATGTTAATAAATTCTACATTCTATTTATTTGTTTATTTTGGAGAGGTGGTTTGTTTTTTTTTTTTTTTTTTTTTGTTGTTGTTGTTGCTATAGGGCATGTGTGCTCACCCGAAAAAAAGAGAGAAAGAGAGATAGAAAGTGAGAAATCACCCCCCAGGGGGCATGGCCACACCATAATCCCTTCTTCTCCATTCTCCTCTCAGGATCTTGGGCATGCACGCACATGGGCCCGGTGTGAGTTTAAGCCACCGGGTCCAGGACTCGAACTGCCGTTGGTTACATGGGAGTTCAGTGACAGCCATTACACTAATTGCTGGTTCCAATAATTTCTTATTTACATATAATTTTTGTACATCTTTGTAGGATACAATATGATTTCTCATAGCATGCTGGCAGTGTGCGATAATCAAATCAAGGATATTACTCCATTCATCATCTTTGACAAAGAACAATACATTATGTTGTGTACCTTTCAGATTTTCTAGTTTCTTTAGAGATATGTTATGTGTACATATATGTAGATATGCATATTCACATGTATTGATGTACACACATATATGTACATAGTACATGTTTGACAACTCTAAGTTTGATGAGAGTTCTAGCAGTCAACAGTTCAGAAAACCCAACCAGTTCACTTCCCAACCAGAGTTGAGGGAGTCCTATGAGGCCATTCCTGCCTTAGCTGTTTTTGTCTTCTCAAACAAGACTGGTAGTTTTCCTCAAGTCCAGACCCCACAAAACAGAATCACTGAGAAAACCAAGTTCTTATGGCCTGTAGGTGGTCACCTCTGAAAAACCTGCATATGTTCTTGGGCTTCTAGACCTTCTGGACAGGATATATTAAGGACTTAGTTACTTAGAAATCATACTGCCTACGGTTATAGTGGCGGATCCCACCTGACGTAGGAGGCACTACTTCTATTAAAGAGTTAAATGGTTTGGATAACTAGAATAAAATCTGGAGTGATACCAAGTGGTTACGGTTATATAATCAGAAGTGAAGTAGAGGTTTTGTGCCATAAGGAAAACTATTCTTTTGTGTGAGACATTATGTGCTTTTTACTTACATCATGGCAGCTCCTATGACCTAGTTTGAATAGGGGCCATTACTAGAAAGGAAACTGTCCCCATTTTTCTACTAAGGAATGAAAAGAATTCGTGAGTTGTCTACTGGCTGCTGGGTAGAGAATTGTCTAAAACTGTACTGAAAAACTGGCAGATGGCATAATGGTTCTGTCACTGGACTCCTACATAGTGGGCTGAGGTTTGAGTCCCAGACCCGGTGACTTAAAACTCATGTCAGATGCCTGTGTGTGTATGTGCCCCAAATCCCAAAGATAGCATGTTACTATCTAGAATAGAGGAGATGGGATTGAGGCATGACCATACCCCCTGGGGGATGATTTGTTGTGTTCTGTCTCTCTCTCTGTGTGTGTCTCTCTGGTGAGTGCACATGCCCTATAGCAAACATCTCAAAACAAAACAAAAACAAAAACAAAAACAAAAACCCAAACTGTGGGACCAGCAGTTGGTGTAATGGCTATACTGCTGGACTCCCATGTAGTCAACCACGGTTTGAGTCCCAGACCCAGTGGCTTAAACTCATGCCAGACGCATGTGCGTGCATGCCCAATATCCCAAGAGAAGAATGGAGGAGAAGGGATTGTGGCATGGCTAACCCCTCTGGGGGGTGATTTCTTGCTTTCTGTCTCTCTGTCACTCTCTGTTTTTTTTTGGTGAGCACATGCACCCTATAGCAAAAACCTCTCCAAAAAACAAAAGCAAAAACAAAAACCCCAAACTGTACTAGGCATGCCGTGTGTGTGCATGCCCAAAATCCTGAGAGGAGAATGGAGGAGAAGGGATTGTGGCATGGCCATCCTCTCTGGGAAGTGATTTCTTGTTTTCTGTCTCTCTGGCAAGGGCATTTGCTGCGCCCTCTAGCAAAAATCTCTCTTTCAAAAAACAAACAAACAAACTATACTAGGGGTTTTGGCTTTATTTGGGATTGTGAAGACTGATCATGAGATGATTGCCACTGTAAAGATAGCATGTTACTCATACTTCCCTAAAGGAGGCAGACACCAGGCCATTCAGGGCCACGTGGGCAGCACCAGTGTCAGTCAGGTGACAGAAGACCAGGGGGAGGCAGAGACAAAGCCTATTACGGTTTTTCTCAGGAAGGAATGGACAAGGTAGGGTAAGCAGCTATGTAGGCTTTTGACTGGATAGTTTGAATCATTTTAACAGGTTCTGGGCTGTAGAGATGGTGCCTAGTTTTCTGGAATAGTTAGGACAGAGAACTACTGCTTTCAGATGTGTGAAAGAGGAGGTGCTTTAGACTGAGGGCTCTAATCTGGTTAGTTCGCATATGAAAAGCACACTCCAAGGCAAGTAGTTTGCTATTTATTTAGTTAATTCTGTTGGAGGATGTGTACACCTTTCAGAGAGAGAGAAAGTGAGAAATCATTCCCCCTAACCCCCAGGGAGATGGCCATGCTGCAGTCCTTTTTCCTCCAATTTTGTCTTGGGATTCTGTGCACACACACACACGCACACACACACACACACACACACACACACACACACACACACACATGCACTAGGTATGATTTTCAAGCCACTGGGTCTGGGACTCAAACTAGAGAGTTGGCTGTGTGGGATCCAGCTACCCTAACCACCATGCCACCTGCTAGCCCAGCAATTTGCTACTTTTAGGTTATTTGCTGATGGTAATGTGTACAGTAATATCTTTGTCTTGACTGATATGCATTGCATTTATGCTGGGAAAGACCATGTTGTACACTGTAAAGATGTGTAGTGATTAAATGTCAATAATACACACACACACACACACACACACACACACATAAATTATTTAAAAATAAAAAAAGAAAACTGGCTCACCCTGAGAGAGGCAGTCTCTCCCTAGTCAATGGGCTGCACAATAAAAGAGCATCAAGAATACAGGAAATAGGACCCACAGATGGTATGGAGATTAGGGCACTAGATCATACATGGCCAAGTGTGTGGTTCAGTCCCAGACCCAGCAGCTAGAAAAATCATCCTGGGCGCTTGTGTATATATGCACAAAATCCCGAGGACACTGGAGGAGGAGAGATTGCAGTGTGGCCATCGGGAGGAGGGGAGGAATTATTCTCATTTTCCATCTCTCTCTCTCTGTCTCTGTCCGGAGAACACATGCATTCTATAGCAAAAGTCAAGGAAAAAAAAACAGGAAATAAAGACAGCAAAATTAACATAGAATTCTGAAATGGGGAGAATTGCCTAGGGAGTGAAAAATGTAAGAACTTAGTCTAAACATAACTCACACATTCCAGGGACGCTGTGACCTCAGGGCATTTCATATGCTATTCCCTCCACCTCATCCTTTCCAAACATATCTTCATGTTTTTCCCCCTAAAGAACACTTTTATAGTAACTCTTTCTCCCCCACTCTCCTACCTAAAATTGCACTCCCACCAAAATTCTCTCTGCCTACCCTGCTTAATTTTTCTTGTTAACACCACACACTAACTGATTTTGTTTATTTTCTCTTTCCCATGACTAGAGGGCAAACTCTATACGAGCAGGGGGGTTATCTACTTTGTTCACTGCTATATCTCCATGATCTTGAACAGTGCCTGTATGTGGTAAGTATTTAATAAATATAACAAGATGGCTAGAGGGTTGGGGCATATGGGTTACTGTGACATTGCAAGATGGTCTTAGGTGAAATGCAGAAATACTAAAGAAAAAAGTAATTATGAGAAGCACGTCTGACTTTCTCAGGTAAGTGCCATTCATAAAAGAAAGGAAGCACGTTGCGTTTTGTTGCAGAGTGAGGAGATGACGCTATTACTTAGCTTTGTCCTTGGCACTTCCTTGGTGATGTTCTCAGTGCATTTTGCTGATAAATAAGAAACACAAAACCTCAGCATAAAATTTCATAGTTTGTGAGTCAACAGTGCACGAACATGTACAGTAATGAAGCAGCTTTTAGAGAAATAAAAGCACCATGATTGTTCCTCACTGCTTGGCAAAGTTATTCTCTTACATATTTTCAAGATTCCACTTTGGAAAAAAAAAATGTGTTTTATTTTTTTTTTTTAGTGACTGCAATCCTTGCTTTGTTCTGTTGCTTAATTTTTCCATCATTTCCTTCTAGCTGATAATAAAAGAAATGAATAATATCCCGAGCGTATGCTCAATTCTGTGTGTGTATTACCAATGGTGGGAACGACTTGTACATAATCATAGGAGACCATTGCTCTAAACTGAGGATAATTTACCTTTATTTGTGATGTGACAAGTCTATTGTATACTTATGAAACAAGAAAACACTACATTTTACCATAAAGCATGCTGATGGGATATAGGATACTTCAAACAGATTTTATTAGTAGTGAATAAAGGAAATATTTTTTTTTCTCTAAATGATACTGAGAAAATATTTAAATGTTGAGGAAAGCCTTGTAATTTTTATGTTCACAGCTTTGTCAAAAAGATGTTATCTTCCCAGCAGCATCATGTTATCAAAGATGCAAACCTTAAATCAACAGCTGTTCCACCTCCAGCAAGTTATGCATTTTTTCCTGATTTATAGCAATCATTCTCGTTATTTCTTCCCTCAGTCAAGCAGAGAAATTAAGGTTATTTTCATGTAAAAGATACACACATTGTGGCTTCGTATTTCACATAATCCTCATTCTTACCTTTTCAATTAAGTTGCTGTTGAAATAAATGTGGTCTGAGGGCTGTTTTTGATTAATAACACAGACATTGCTAGGAAATAACAGGCAGGGACAATGTTACCTGCACAAAAATAAAAAGATAACAGACATAATCACAGGAATCATTTTTATGATTTTCATGATTTGTATTATTATATGTCAGAACAAAATGAAAATAAAAGTTAATGAGATTTGTGCTAGAAGAGAGAAGGGCTGCAGTGATATTTTTGCTGGTTGTAGGAGCTCTTTTAAAAAGATCTACTTGCCTTAAGTAAATTCACCTTTTGGTGAATTTAGATACATCATAATTAGAAGTTAAATTCCACTTCTTAATAAGCTAAAAGATCAGAGAAGGTTACCTTTTGGTGAATTTAGATGCATCATACTTTGAAGTTAAATTCCACTTCTTAATAAGCTAAAAGTGACTTTGGAGTTCTTAAAATTGCTTGCTCAAATTAAGGATAACTAACATTAAGTGCTTCTAATTTATTGTTTATATTAAAGCATTGTCTATAGAGCATCTAATATCATTCTGATAGCATTATGGAGGTACTTGACACAAAAATGAAAAGTTATTTGCTGATGATAATGTATAAGATAATGTCTTTGTGTTGACTTATATGCACTGTATTAGTGCTGGGGAAAATACATGTTTTGTACACTGTAAAGATGCATAGTGATTAAATGGAAGTAATACATGGGAACAAACAAACAAAAACTCTTCCGGTCTGATTTTACTGATGAAGACGCTGGGCAGTGCTTACGTGTTGAAACCAGAATTCAAATTCGGGTCATTTGACTTATCAGAAGGAAGTCTTCAACATGCAGAACTCCTACGCTTCAAAACATGGACTCCTGATTACAGAGAAGACGGTCTCTGGAAAGTCAAGCTCCCTCAGGCAGAAGCCACCAAGATAGAAATAGTCACGTTCTTGGGGACACAGAAATTGTTTATTGCCTGTCGATAACATGTATAGTATCCTCAACTGGACTGGTCTGAGAAGTATTTCATGTTAATTAAATCCTCTTTACAAGCCAAATGATGTATAGTGACTGAAGGTTTTTTAAAAAAAGAATGAGAATAAATAATAACAATAATCTGAAACAAAACGAAAAGCTATTTGATGATGTTGATGTGGAGAGTAATGTCTTTTTCTTGACTGATATGCATGGTAATCGTGCTGGAAAAAGAAATGTTCTACACTGTGAAGATATATGTGATTCAGTGGAATATAACAATGTTTTTTAAAAAAGAAATAGTCATGTTCTTCTTGATAGAGATCTTTAGGGGACACTTGCTTATGGGTAAAGGAGGTTTATTTTATTTATCCAATGCATACAATTGTTGGAGCTACTATGTGCTAGGCACAATTGTAAGCACTTTATAAATATGAGTTCTATGACATTGATACTAGTATGATCTCATTTCATCCATAAGAAAACAGGCATGATTTAAATACCTCACACAAGGAGACACACTAATTGTAGAGATTTGATATAAAAGAGTTTAAGCCTTACAGTCTGCACTCTAAATCATGCTACACTCTGCGTGGCTTTAAAAATCACTCCCAAACTCAGTGTTTCACAGCAAGCATGTAATTTTGTTGTTCAGAGGTCTTCAGATGAACCGTGGTTTGACGGATCTATGAAGGTCTCAGCTGGGTGGTTCTGTTTCTAACTGTGGGTCAGATGGCTTTCACCTCTGGCTATAGGTTCGGTTCAGGTCAGTGATGTGTGTGTATACTGGGGGTAAAAGGTGAAAGGTAGCAGGTAACCAGGGCATACTGTTCTCAGGCATATTGTTGGAACACCGCAGCCAAGGCCAAACCACACATGCATTTTTAAGGCCTCACTTTACTGCATCTGCCAGTATACTATTGGCTAAGGCAAGTCGGGCCAATGCTCAGTATTAGCAATGCAGAAATATATTCTACTCTATATTCTTCTCACAGTGGGAGGCAAAGGGTGGTGACTGTTAGCTGAAGAAGAATACAAATGAGCACTTTCTGTCCCTGGTTACCACTGCTAAAATAAAATAGAGACCAGGTCTGAGAATTTCCCAAGCAGATAAAACCAAATATACCACATAAACAAAACTTAACTGGTGCCAGCAGATGATGTGGAGGTTAAGGCAGCCGGATCCACATGGCCAATCATATATGGTTCAAGTCCCAGTGACTTGAAAAACACATGGGTGCATGTGTGTACATGCCCAAAATCCTAAGAGCAGAATGCAGGAGAAGAAATTGCATCACGGCCATCTCCTCTGGTGGGTGTTTTCTCTTCTGACACCTCACCTCTGTCAGTGCATGTGCCCTATGGCAAAAATTAAAAAAAAAAAAAAAGCAAAACTTAACCTAGTTTTATATCTAAAGGTAAGAGAAACTTATTTCCTTTAAATACTTCTGATAGTCATAATGAACAAAATCAAAAGCTTCATAAAAATAAAATTTTGGTCTTTTTCCAAAAATGGTTTGATTACTTTTAACCAATCCCTTGCCATATAGAAATACTCACTGTAATAATCAGCATTGTAAAGGCTATATAAGTTTCTCATTTTCCTTTTAGAAACCATTCTGTAACAATGTGCCTCTGAGCTTCTTATCATTTTCAGTTTGAGATCTCTTAAACTGAGGTCTGTATTTTTTACATGATAATAAAATTTTGTCCTAACATGATCTGATTTTATTTTTGACACCACTCAACCAGATTTAGGTGTAGGGATATGTTCTATGTGCTGTAGCTTCTGAAAAAAGTAAGTCCCAAACCTTAATTATTTAACATAATAGTTTATATCTTCTCATGCACATGATACTTTAGTTCAGACATGCTTCATGGTCTGAACTAAATCCTCATGTACCCTGTCTCTACCTTTCTCTAGGTACTCAGAGCGCTCCCTGGTTAGCCAGCAGATGTAGAGGGTTAATGGTGGACTGGGCGTGAAAGCTTCTTATGGACCAAGTCTGAAGGTGGTATTCGTTACTTCTTGATACTTCCTTGGCAATCACATGGCCACTCTTAACTCCACTGAAGGTTGGGAAATTATTTAGAATTGTGAGCTCAGAAACAAGGGTACATTAATTTGATGAGATCACCTAGCCCATCTTTGTTATGTATGGTGAAGTACTTATGAAAAAGTAAAGTCATTCATGTGAGTATGCAACAAATATTGGGTATTTGAGCTTTGTGCTAATGCAATATAGCCCAAACCGAGAAGGCTTTGATATTCTTAGCCTATCTTGAAAATGAAAATAAAAACTTTAAGTTATAACTTTATGATGTTTGGACTGGTAAAATGCTGGCTTTCAGGGGACTAGGTGTGAACAGGATCCTGACATGAAAGTAGGAAGCCATCTCTATTAATTCCAACATATAGCTCATCTTGTAAACATGAACTGGAAGTGCAAAAGCCCAGAGTTTGCACCACAGTGAGGCAGTCAATCTGTACAAATGGGAAATTTTGAAGTCCCAAAGCAGAGTATGAGTCTTTTGAGAAAAATATTTTGCGACAGCATGATTTTCCCAGAGTCACTTAGACATTTCTCTTTGGTTTTATGAAGTGTATTTCCTTTCTTTGGGATTTCAAAAAGTCACATATTCCAAAATGAATGTTCAGTGTTTTCATTGACTATCATCAATTACAATTCTGCATCATTTATTGCATTCATGGTTTTTCTTCTCTCTAACTATGTGTAGTATTCTATGCCTGAGGGTGGATACACTCAGCAGAGACAAGAGAGAGAGAGAGAGAGAGAGAGAGAGAGAGAGAGAGAGAGAAAGAGAGAGAGAGAGAGGGAGGAAGGGAGAGAGGAAGCAACCCAAAATGGGCCAGAGTTATGCTGCAATCTCTTCTCTTCCATTTATCATCCCTGTTGGGATTTTGGACAAGCACTCAAAAATGTATCATCTGATGTGCTTTTCAAACCACTGGGGTTGGGATTCAAATGGTGTGTGGTTGCCCATGTAGGTTCTGGATCTCTTACCCAGACTATGGGGCAGTCCTACCTTTTTGCATATTTTAAAATATAAAATCATGAAAGATAGATGGGAGATGAAACAAATCAAACACATTCTTCTAATGATGAACCGAACCCAATTTTGAGGCAAAAATTGCAGCTATACTATAAAACAAGTGTTCAAATAAAGATGTTATTTATGATAGGACTTACCAATGACTCATACTATTATTAAAGTGCTTGTCGCAATGAATAATTCAATTAAATTAGAACAAAATTACTATAAAATACAAAATCGGTTTGTCTTACCTGTTCATTTGCAGGAGCTTGAAGTCACCTAAATCACATGTTGCAGCCATCAGTTTTCAATCGTTATCTGTGTCAGATATATTACAAATTGATGGAAGCCAGGTATCCCTTGCCCCATTTAAAACATTTCAAGTCGTTGCTTTTGTATCCTGCATTTTTGACAAGTACTTTTTGTGTCAAAAACACGTTATGTCACAGCTTAATTCACTACTTCAGGCCATATATGCATGATTTTCTAAATGGAGATAAAATCTGTTAGGTTCCTTAAAAGTGAAAAACCAATAAAAACAAAGCAAGATGCGAAAGACAGTCTGCTGTACACCATCCACAACATTTTATTCAATTCACAGCATTTGCCTTGCTACAAATTTAATTGGGAATATGAACTAGGCATTTTGTGTCAAGAACATAATAACAATGACAACTCTAATGATGAGAATTCAGGCTTTAATTGATTTTGTTATTTTCATAGGAATTTCTGTATCTTGTACCTTAACAAAAGACATCTTGTGATGTTGTCGAAACTTACGCAGTTTGGGTGAATTGTTTTCTGTTTATTTAGTTTAGATGGCCCTGAGAAATGTTTCTTTATTCTCTCTCTCTCCCCTCTTTTAAGTAAAATTGTGAGTTTATGGGAAAGGACTATTCTCTAGAGTTAAAGCAGCTGGTGTCTCAATATCCATATTTTTAAGCTGAAATAGCACAGTGAGATCATTGTGGGTAGAAAAGAAGGAAATAAATCAGCTTGTGAGATATTATCATTCACTTTACATCGTGAAAAACAAATACAGCTGTCATATTCTAACACTCACCATAGATAAATTGAAAATCTATATCATTACTTAACATAGTGAAAAAAAAGTAGAGTACCTATGACTGAGGGACACACAATATTTTGATAATATGTCTTATTAAAGCAAAACAATTTGGCTACTAGGTGGTAAAACTGCAAAGAGCTTATCCAAATGCTGAATCAGAGACGTAATGTATAGAAACAAGATCATACACATTTAGGAAGGAATACCATGTTGGAGTTTATTAATGTCTAGAATCAGTTATAGCATTGAACAATATTTAAAAAATATAAAAAGGTATTGAAATGAACGTCTATATTTTGTTTTTCAGTACCTCTAGATTTCGGGGGAAGAAGGACTGGGTTTCTTTCTAGTACTCCTCTTCTCTCCCAATCACATGAGAAGGTGGTTGCCACTTTGTATTCACTTTGTGAATCTGCATTTCTGAGCATAATGACTATTCTGGGGTAGGGTACAGGGGAGGACTTCACCCCAAATGAGCCAATCAGCCAATCATAGTATTTAACTCTCCCTTTCCACAGTGAATGTGATTCAAGCTAGGGCCAGTAGGAGGCCATCCTTTCCCAGAATTTCTTTCTTTCTTCTTCTTTTTTATTTTTTAAATAAGACAGGAGATGGAAGGAAAAACATCCTTGTCTAGCTAGCCTGTAAGAGGAGGCAACAAGGCCAAAATATGTAATGCAGCAGAGGAGACAGAAGAAAGAATCTTGTTTGTGTTTGAATTCTTGTTTCTAGGTTCTAAAATCCCGTAAACTGTTGTTTTAAATAAGACAGGAGATGGAAGGAAAAACATCCTTGTCTAGCTAGCCTGTAAGAGGAGGCAACAAGGCCAAAATATGTAATGCAGCAGAGGAGACAGAAGAAAGAATCTTGTTTGTGTTTGAATTCTTGTTTCTAGGTTCTAAAATCCCGTAAACTGTTGTACAAAGGTTTGGTCCTTTGGTGTTTCCTTCAGTTCTGTGAAATAGCTCCACAGGATCCTTCCAAGGAAGAAATAAACAGGCACCCAATCCCGACCCCAACTCCTTGTCCTTTTTTTTCCTTCAGAAAGTTCAAGTTAAATTTTTATCCCTTTTAATAAAAAAAGGAATCATGGCCTATCTATTATGTATGTTTATGAAAATCTTGAATCAGGAAAATATTTAGCTTACAACTCAAACATCTTTTAGGACTAGGTTGATGAATTTTAATTAGATAACAAAACATTCTGGATTATGTGGCTTTAAGGAGTGTTTTATAGAATACTATTTATCTTCAATGTGCCCAAAGACAAATTTTTATTTGATTTCATTTAGATATTAAGAGAGAAAAGTTTTTGAGAATTTATTTGTGTATTCATTTATAAATAAATGTTTATTGAGAGCTGCTTTATGCTAGATACTGTCTAGGAGCTGGGAATACAGTATGAAAGTAAATAAATAAGATGTCTGCCTTCATGAAGTCTACCTCACAGTGGCAGAGCACAATTAAATGTAATAAATAAGAAAGTAACAGAGTATATCAGGAGGTGAAACGAGCCATGGAGTAAAAAGAACACCAAAGGAAGACAGAGACACAGGATTAGAAATGTCCATGAACAGAAGAATGGTTTGAAAAAGTGTGGCACATATACTCTATGGAATACTATTCAGCCATAAAAAAATCAACAAGACCCTGGCATTTGAGAGAAGTGGTCAAATATGGAAGATTTACTGCTGAGTGAAGCAAGCCAGGCTATGAAAGAAAGATATTGTATGTGTCCACTTAATATATACTGACTATCCGCACTCTATGGTAGAAATTGAAATATTTGGGGGGGATAAAAGCATTGAAAATAGTTATGAATGCTGAAGACAGTGTGGGATGGTGTTTGGGGGAAGAGAAGAACATAGAGAAGGAAAGTAGGAGGAAAAAATGGGCATGACATTTGTGGGACACAGAAATGGCTTATCTGTTGATAACATGTATAGTATTCTCAACTGGACTGGTCTGAGAAGTATTTCATGTTGGGTAAATTCTCTTTAAAAGCAAAATGATGTATAGCGATAGAATACTTAAAATAATAATAAAAAAAAGATACAGGACTAGGCAATTACAATGTTAAATCAGGTGGTCAGAGTCCTCCATGAGTAGGTGAGATTGAGTAGCTTTGATAGAGGTGAGGCAGTGAGCCACAGGTAGGGTGGCACGTAAGCAATCACCCAAACTGAGATGCTGTAAAACTTGTGCCAGCACAAGTTGCAGCACATATAGGGTTTTGTTTTCCAGGTAAACCAGGACATTTGGTTACCCTAGCTCTGTAGGAGTTGAATGGGAGAATTCCAGGCAGAGTAAAATGCTGGTGCAAAAGTCTTGAGATAGAAATGTGCCTATTTGGCACAAGGTCCAGCCACGTCATTGCAGCTAGAGTCAACGAGCAAGGGAGAGAGGGAGAGGGAGAAAGTCTGGGCATTTCATCACAGGTGCTAAAGACCATCATAAGGACTTCAGGATTCACTCTGAATGAAACAGAGTCATCAGGGATCAACTGATGGCGCAATGGTTACATCGCTGGACTCCCACGTAGTCGACCATGGTTCGTGTCTTGGACTAGGAAGTTTAACAAACTCATACCGTGTGTGTGTGTGTGTGTGTGTGTGTGTGTGTGTGTGTGCATGCCGAAAATCCCAAGAGGAGACTGGAGGAGAAGAGATGGCAGCATGGCCATCTCTCCTGGGGAGTAATTTCTCACTTTCTCTCTCTCTCTCTCTCTCTCTGTCTCTCCAGTGAGCACACACTCCCTATAGCAAAAATCTCTCTTAAAAAAAGAAAAAGAAAGAGAGTCATCAGAGGATGGGCATGATTGAAGTTATGTTTTTGTTTATTATTATTGTCATAGGGTACATGTGCTGGTAGGAGAGAGACACAGAGAGAGAGCAATACAGAGGGAAAGTGAGAAACCATTTCCTGAGGGGGATGGTCATGCTGCAACTCCTCTTCTTCCATTCTCCTCTTGAGATTTTGGGCACTCTTGTACAGGGTGGAGTTGACCATGTAGGATCCAGTGCCTTAAGCACCATGCCACCAGCTAACCCTGGATTTGTGTGTGTGTGTGTGTGTGTGTGTGTGTGTGTGTGTGTTTGAGATGTTTTTGTTATAGAGCGCGTGTGCGCGCCAGAAAGACAGAGAGAGACAGAGAGACAGGAAGCAAGAAATCACCCCCCAGAGAGGATGGCCATGCTGCAATCCCTTCTACTCCATTCTCCTCTTGGGATCTTGGGGATGTACACACACTTAGCCGACATGAGTTTAAGCTACCAGGTCTGGGACTTAAACCGTGTTCGACTACGTGGGAGTCCAGTGACATAGCCATTATGCCAACTGCTGGTCCCTGGACTTGTGTTTTAAAAGGATAGCAGAGAGTAGGTGGCCTAGAATATAAGTGGGAATTTCTTTTAAAGGCCACTATAATAAGCCAGCTGAGTGGATTTGGATGTGGATGGTAGCAGCAGAGTGGTGAGAGGTTATCTGATCCCTGATATATTTTAAAGGTAATAGCAACTGCATTTGCTGATGGATTTTACTGTGGGGTGTGAGAAAGAGAGATGAGTAAGAATTTCTCCAAGATGCTTGGCCTGAGCAATGGAAGGAAGCAGTTGCTATTTCCTACAGTATAAATGATACTAGATCCAGTGGGTTTTAGGGGGAAAGATGGTTAACTGTTGGATGTATTAAGACATGTTTATAGACCTTAGAAGTTTATAAAATAGCCAAAATAATTCCACAGATAAAATCGAGGTACTGTCATTATCAGAAAGAAAAAAATAAGTGTTAAATAGGTCAAGTCTTAGAATGTAGGAACCATTATTTGCACTAATTGTCAAGAAAAGGACTTGAGGTTTGTCTGTCATGACCTAGTTTTAGTGAGCCTAAGCTGGCATCCTAATGGTACCTTTTTTCTTAGTTCTCCAAATACGTTCATTCCATAATTATATGTAGAATTTTGCTATAGTTTTCAGAATCTGACTTCGTTTCTGGGAACTGGAATTATTTTTGCATATCTTCTGTTCTCCAAAAGTTCTTGCAGTTTTCTAGCGTGTATTTCATTATACTCTTACAAGTTTGTTCTTTTAAAATTATTTCATTTAGAGTTTGTTTCCTTAAAGTTTCTTTCACGTTTTTTATTTTAAAAATTGTGTATTTATTTTGTTTTACTTTAAAAATAATATGTGTGAAGACCAGCAGTTAGCATAATGGCTATGTCATTGGACTCCCATGTAGTCGACTGCAGTTCAATTCCTGGACCTGGTGGCTTAAACTCATACCAGGCGCGTGTGCGTTCACGCCCAATCCCAAGAAGAGCATGGAGGAGAAGGAATTGCGGCATGGCCATGCCCTCTGGGGGGTGATTTCTTGCTTTCTGTCTCTCTGTCTCTCTCTGTCTTTCTGGCAAGTGCACATGCCCTATAGCAAAAACCTCTCCAAAAAAAGAAAAAATAATAATATGTGTGAATTGTAGAATATTTAGAAAATACATATGTACAGTAAAATTAAAATACTTCCCTTCAAATAAAAACTACTAACATTTTGAGGTATGTCCTTCCTTTTCTTTCTTCCTTTCTTCTTTCTTTCTATCTATCTAGCCATCCATCTCTCATCTATCATCTATCAAATGGAATTATGTTGTACATTCTGTTCTTGTAACTCATCATTTTCACTTATATAAGGTCATCTTGACAGATAAATGGGAGCATAACAATTAAATAGTCCCATGTTCTTTCTGTCATCTGTTAACCTTACACCATCTGCCCTTAGCAGAGGGCTTATTGCTTCGTTGTTTTTGCTCCAAATAACTACACACACACACATAAAATCAAATTTATTTGGATACTATTTTTCAAACATCTCCTTTCAATCTAGAAATTTAGACACTGCCACAATTTCTGATAGATTTAAGCCACTCTCTAACTTTCATTTGTTCTTTATTGAATGCTTAATGTGATCATGGTTGGTTGTATACTGAACACTCATCCCCCTTTTTTCTGCTTAAAAGGTCTCCTGTTTGGTTCAATGATCCTCATCCTTACTCTACAACCCACTCCCAATAAGCAGTCAATGCCTAATCAATTCCATTTTAAACAAAAATTAACATACAATTGACTTTGCTTTTGGAGTTTAGTACCACAGATTTTAACACACGTGTAGATTCATGTTACCATCACTACAGGATGGATGCAGAACAGTTCCCTCACCCCAAACCACTTCATTGTTCTATCTTTCTGTAGCCACATGAGCCTCTTACATCTAACCTCTAGCAACCACTAGCTTAGTCACTATCATTTTAGCTTTTTGAGTGTGTCATAAATGGAATCATACAGTGTGTAACCTTTTGAGACTGGCTTCTTTGACCAAGCATAATGTCTTTGAAATTCATCCAACTTATTGTATTAATGCCTTATTATGATTACTGAAATGTGTTTCATTATGAGCATGTACCATCACTTGTTTACTCATTTCTTATTTAGTCATTCACCTTTTATAGGACATCTAGTTTATTTATTTATTTTTTCAATTTTTATATTTTGTATTTATTTTAATAATTTTTTTTGAGAGAGATATTTTTGCTACAGGGCACATGCTGTCACCAGAGATACAGAGAGAGAAATAGAGAAACAGAAAATGAGATTCCCTCCCTCCCCGGGGAGATGGCCATGCCACAATCCCTTCTCCTCCAGTCTCTTCTTGGGATTTTGGGCACATGCATGTACATGCCCAGCATGAGTTTAAGCCACTGAGTCTGGGACTCAAAACACAGTTGACCACATGAGAGTCCAATAATGTAACCATTATGCCATCCTCTGGCCCTATTAATACAGTCATTTTTAAAAATTTTATTTTCTTTTATACATTCAATCACATTATTTAGCTTACGAAGTGAATATTCAAACTTGTGAACATTTTTCCCTTGTCTAGTTGATAAAACTATAAAATTATCTTCAACAGATAATACGACATTTCTTTGTACCATTAATGCTTTCCTTCTCTATTTTCCTTTTAAATGTCCTTCCTCAGACTTTTCCTTCCTTTCACATACACTATATCTGGTATTCACATCCATTTACTGTGTTTCTTTATCCTTTAGTCAATCGATTTCTGTCACAGAGTGCAGACACTCAGTATCTGAGTTATTGCTAATTTGTGGGATTATGAATAGAGCTGCAACAAATGGTTATGTAAGTTTTTGTGTGAACATTTTCCTAAGGTAAATACTCAGACTGATGGTCATATAGTTAGTGAATAGTTAATGTTATAAGAAACACATAGTTTCCCTAATAGGCTGAATCATTGCTTTACCATCATTAGTAATTTATGAGCGTATCTGTTGCTCTGCATCTTTATCTGCTCACAATGTTGTCAGTTTTTCTGTCAATCTTATAGGTGTGTACTAGTATCTTGGTTTTAATGTGCATTTCCTCAGAGGCTGATAATGCTAAACATATTTCATGTACTTACTTGCTAGATATGCATATCCTCTTTGCTGAAGGGTCTGTTCTAGTCTCTTGCCCATTTTTAAATTGAGTGATTTTTACTGTTGAGTTATGACAGTTACATATTCTGGATATAAGTTGTTTGTCAGATACGTGATTTAAAAATACTCTTGCTTGGTGTGCAGCTTTTTTTTTTTTGGTTACTAACAGTGTCTTACTTAGAGCTAATTCAAAATTTTTTATTTATTTCTTTATTATTATCATCATAATCTTCTTTATATTACATTGGATTACATATAACTTTACAGTGTATTACATTTCTTTTTCAAAAGAGAATGCCATTCATGTCAGTCAATACAGAGACATTAATCTCCCCACTTCATCAAACATTTTGATAAAGTTAATTTATCAATTGGAGGACCAGCAGATGGCCTTAACGATTATATTATTGGATTCCTATGTAGTCGACCAAAGCTCAAGTCCTGAACACAGTGGCTTAAATGCCAAGCACATGTGTATGCATGCCCAAGATCCCAAGAGGAGACTGGAGAAGGGATTGTGGCATGGCCATCCCATCTAGGGGTTGATTTCTTGCTCTGTTTCTCTCTGGCAAGCGCATGTACCTTATAGCA
>NW_006159643.1:2993149-3025665 GCF_000334495.1 Tupaia belangeri chinensis
TATGGTGCCAAACCTAAGACTTTTCTATGTAATTTTGGGACATGAAGAATTTCTTTCAATTCAGCTATCAAATGTGCTTTCTTAAGTGAGTTTTCCCCTCTCCACTATCTCCTTAGGATTTTATGGTTCCTTGTGGTCCCCTTCATGTCCTTTGACTGGAAGTCTGGACCTAATTTACCTGCTTGGCCATGTGTTTCCAACTCCTGGAGCCAAACATCAGGAGGACAGAGAGAAAGGAATCATGGGGGTTCCTGCCACCCCCTTTGGACCATGGCTCCTTTGATCAGAGAGGGAACATTCCTCTTTTTCAGTTTTAAGTTCTTAAGGGCTCCTGTTGCCATGACTGTTGCTGCCAGTAGACTTTTCTGTTCTTTGAGCTCCAATTTGAGGCTTCTTTTGTGATTATTATTATTATTTTAAAATTTATTAACATATAATCACTATACATCTTTACAGTGTGCAACGTTGCTTTTCCCAGCAGAATACGGTGCATATCAGTCAAGATGACATTACCGTATACATTACCATCCCCAAATAACTTTTCATTTTTGTGTCAATTTTGAGATCTCTCTATCCATACCAGTCTATATCTGATTTTTGTGTTGTCTTGAGACCACGCTGTGGGACACTGGAGGGAATAAAAAAGTTATATGCACTGCTGGTTTGAAGGTGATTTGAATCTCAATTTCTTTCCCAAATTTGACTTCTCTATTAATAGTGCTCAGCTAGGTATTTGTGTTACATTCCATGTGTTTTGTCCTGGTTTTATTACTGTGTTCAGATTAGAGAGTACCTACTTCATTTAACCAAGGATTGGAATTCCTCAGAGCTTCTTATAAGTGACCAGCTAAGGAATGGCATTCAACTCAACTCCGGACAGTGAGATATGAAGGAAGTCTTACTGGGTTGAGAGCAGCAAGTTTTCTCACAAGTAAGAGAGACATACAAGGGCCCAGTAGATGGCGTAATGGCTATGTTGTTGGACTCCCATGTAGTTGACCATGGTTTGAGTCCTGGACTCAGTGGCTTAAACTCATGCCGGGTGCGTGTATGTGTGTGCCCAAGATCCCAAGAGGAGAATGGAGGTGAAGGGATTGCCGTGTAGTCATCCCTCCTGGGGCTGTGATTTCTCACTTTCTGTCTCTCTCTGTCTTTCTGGCAAGCAGACACACCCTATAACAAAAACATCTCAAAAAAAAAAAAAAAGAGAGAGGGGGGGGAGAGAGGAAAAACATCTCAAAAAAAAAAAAAGAGAGAGAGAGAGAGAGAGAGACATACAAAAGAGATGCTTCCTTTCTGAATGCTGTTGTATCCAAATGCATCATCTGGAGCTCCTGCTGCCATTTTGCCCCCATTCTTGGGAAAAGGCCACACACAGATGGCAGAATAAAAGCATGAAGAAAACTTGGTCTTTGGTACATGATTGAATGTGCCCTATTTCAGGGCTTTCTATGATGGATGACACTTGCTTTTTCTCTTTAAGCTTGTTCATGTTTGGAGTTTGAGGCCAGAAGTGTTTTAAAATGTAGTATCTTTCTATGTTTTATAGATGCTGATTTATTTATTTATTTTTAATCTTAACTTTAGAGAGCACTCTCTATTGTCATCTATTTTCTTTTAAACTTGTGCAGTCCAATAAGATAGCCACTGGGTGTGTATAGCTATTGAACACTTAAAATGTGGCTATTAATATGCTACAAAGTGCAAAATATGTATCATATTTTGAAGACTTACTGTAGAAAAGAAGGCAAAATATTTTGTTAAATTCTATATTTATTGTGTGTTAAAATAATATTTTAGAAATGTTTAATAAGTATGAGATGAAAATAAATTTAATTTGTTTAATTTTAAAAATGTGGCTACAGGGCCAGCTGGTGGCATGGAAGGTACTGGATTCCCACACAGCCAATTGTGGTTTGAGTCCCAAACCTGGTCGCTTGAAAATCATGAGTGCCTGTGCATGCATGCCCAGGATCCCAAGAGGAGAATGGAGGAGGAGGGATTGTGGCATAGCCATCCCCTCTGGTGGGTGATTTCTCACTTTCCCCTCTCTCCAGCACAAATCTAAAAGAAGAAAAGGTGGCTACAAGAAAGTTTCAAATCGTAGATGTGACTCACATTTCCACTGAAGAGCACCGCTTTAGATAGTTCCTCCTTTTCCTCTTCTTTGGAATACTTTCATTTACATCATCAGATATGAGAAAGTCTCAACCCTCTTGACCCATCTTCAGTTTTAAAGGCTTTATGACTTTTTTTTTCTTTGTATTGTTATCTTTCTAAAGATATATTGTTTAGCACTAAGTTGTTCTCAAATATGATGAGCTGTAAACCTGAAAAATTCCAATCCTTAGAGAATCTGAGTAAGGTGGTCTCAAGTTGAGCCCAGGGTTTCTCTGGTAAAACACACACTCACTGACTGGGTGTATATTTAAGATATGCTTGATGACACTGTCCTACCTGACCTTCCTGTAAAGCCTCTGTTCATTTGGGATACATTATTGTTTACTGTCATCTCACTACATTGACTAAGCCACAGTATTCAGTATGAGGTTCTCTGTATAGTCTATGGTATTATTTATATGGTTGGCCATTGTTTGCACATTGATATAGCGATATTGCAGACTATGACGTATTTGCATTGATAGAAATACACCATGGATTCTTTTGTATAAACGGGCTTCAAAAGTTTGTGGAAAAATAAAAGTTATGAGTTTATTTTGGTGCAAAAAGTTTGAAAATCTCCAGTTTTTTCATAATACACATTTTCCACAAACTTTTCAAAGACCCTTGTGAATGGTGCATTAAACATTGCTTGTAAGACCAGCTCCTGATGGTAATCTAATATTTCTCTATATTTTGCCATTAATTTTCTTTCTTTTTATTTTTCTTTCTTTAATTAGCTGGAGCATATGTACTCACTGGAGGCAGAGAGAGACAGATAGAGAGACAGAAAGAGAAAGAGTGAAAAGACACCTCCCCCATCATCCATGGAGGATGGTCATGCAGCAATCCTCTCTTCTCTAGTTCTCCTCTCAGGATTTTGGGCATGCAAGCATATGTGCTAGCAAGTTTTTCAAGCTTCTGGGTCCAGGACTTGAACTGTGTAGTCAGCCACATAAGATCCAGTCATCTTAACCACCATGCCACTAGTTGACCCACTGTGAATTTTCACTGGCCCCTCATTATAAGTAAAAATAATTAGTATACATAGCTATAGCTATAGGAAGAACTTGAAGGAAAGGAGCACCATAATTTTAATAAGAGGTAAATTCCCAATAAAATTTTACTTTCAAGTTTCCTAATAATTTAAAATTAATTAATTAATTAATTTATTTTGAGAGGTTTTTGCTATAGGGTGCGTGGGCTCGCCAGAAAGGTAGAGAGAGAGACAGAGAGACAGAAAGCAAGAAATCACCCCCCAGGGGGGATTGTCATGCCAAAATCCCTTCTATTCCATTCTCTTCTCAGAATCTTGAGCACGCACCCACATGTGCCCTGTGTGAGTTTAAGCTACGGGGTCTGGGACTTGAACCATTGTCAACTACATGGGAGTCCAGCAACACAGCCATTAGATCAACTGCTGGTCCCGACATTTATGTTTTGATAATTTAATTAGTTTAATAATTCAATCCTGAAGAAGTATTGTCATAATGGTCTCATAAAGTTTTAGAAGTTAAGTTAAATATATTTTGTTGAAGACCATGTTTATGTTGATCAATAGAAGACTTAAGCATAATAATACTTCACATAAACATAAAATTTTGAAGGGACTGGGGATGAAAATGTAAGTTCAGAGAAAAGGAATGATTCTGACTGCCAAAGAAGGCATTGTTTGTGTATTCTTCCAATCACTGTGATCTTTAGATTCATATGACTCATATTAAACATATTAGAACACTTTTATTTTAAAATGTCATTACTAAAAGTACATAAGAAATGATAAGCTTTGCAGCCATTTATACTTATGTTTTAAATTTTTAGATGCTAGCTCAAGAATGTGAAAGGAATATCAATAATACAAAAAACGTTTTTATAGGATGCAGGAAAAACTCCTGCTCTAGAGTGAAGACCTTATCCGGACATTTTCCCCTCCAGCTCATCTATTCAACATGAATTTTTTTTGAAGAAGTCAGAAAAATGTGTGACTCAATATTCCCCCAAATCCTAATCTTCAGAGGGAAAAAAAAGTAAAAAAGCTTCACCATCTCATAGTCCTACGAGGCTAAAAATCTTTCATTTTTTTCCCCAAGGTTTCTTAGTCCCTCAAGAACTTTCCCAAGCCTCATCTATGTGAATCTCCATTCCCTGACTCCTACCAGATGCAGCAAAATATTGCTTTTCCTTTTCAATAGGTTCACCTTTATGCATGTGGATGTGTTCATATGTCTATCACATAGAAATACATAAATTAAGGGGAACCAGCAGTTAGCGTAATGGCTATGTCGCTGGACTCCCACGTAGTCGACCGCGGTTCGTGTCCTGGACCCGGTGGCTTAAAACTCACGCCGGGCGCGTGTGTGTGCATGCCCAAGATCCCGAGAGGAGAACGGAGGAGAAGGGATTGCGGCGTGACCATCCCCCCTGGGGGGTGATTTCTCGCTTTCTGTCTCTATGTCTCTCTCTGTCTGTCTGGCGAGCGCACGCGCCCTACAGTGAAAATCTCTCAAAAAAAAAAAAAAGAAATACATAAATTAATTTTCAAATTTATAAAATTTCAAAATATAAGAATACAAAGTTAAAGAGAATTAAAGAGTATATGTGTACCAATGTGTGTGTGTGTGTGTGTGTGTGTGTGTGTGTGTATAAAACAATATCTTTTCTATTACCTTGGTGACTATTAACATATTTTTTCTATATATTTAAATTAATACACACACACACACACACACACACACATATTTAGTTGAGGTATTTTTATACAAATGGGAGCATAGCACATGTTCTAGTGACCTATCTCATTATTTTTTACTACAGCAAAGTACAAAGTACCATACTATATTTAACTGTGCTCACACTGATGACCATGTTGGAGGTTTTCAGAGCTTAGTATCTTAGTTACCCTGAAGAACATTCTTCTGAATATATTGTTATGCTTTGATTATTTCTCAAGTACAGTTTTGTATAGTGGAATTACTTGGGCAATGATTATACATTTTCATTTTTAATTGATATTGTCCTCAAACAAACAAACAAAAAGCACCATTTTACATTCAGAGAACAATGGAAGAAAACATTTTCCTTACACTTTCATCAAAAATGTATATAATAAAATGTTAATATGTTTGTTAATCAAACAGGCAAAAAATGACTTTTTGTGGAGATTTTAATTTGCTGTCTCCAACTTCTGGTGCACTGGCCTGGAAGAAGTGGCAGGTGCTTAATTTGGGTTTCAGTAATGCTAAGTTACTTCTCTTTTTCCTCTAGGCCATATTTATCTGCTATTACTTGGATACGGTTTTTGATTCTCCTCTGACTCCTAAAATACATATATTCTACTTTTCTTTTTGGATCATTTCCTCTTTTCTATTTTTGTCTTCATCTTTCTTGACACACCATATAGAGAGACCTTCTAAGGCCTGTGCCTTCACCTCAGGCAGAAGACTCGCTTTACAGAGTAGCTGGATGTCGCTTCTAGCAAGAACACAAACTGAGGACACTCCCTGATGGGTCAAAGGAATAATCACCTCACCTCCCATTCTTCTTGCTTTTGGATGGTTTCTCACAGTTTGCTAAGTGTTGGAAAAGTTAGTTTCTTCTTTATAATACGGTGGTGCTTTTGAAATTTTCCACCAAATCGCTCCTACAAGCAGAGAAGAAGAAACTTGCAAGTAATGATCTGTTCTTATTCTAAACCTCTGAGTAACATGAAAGGTACAGGAACTCTGATCCCTTTCTTCTGACAGTGCTTTTACTCATTTGACACAAAATATACTGATTATGTACCATGAAGTTGGGTGAAGATCAAAATCATGAGTAATTCAATTCAATTCAATTTTGCAAAAACGTTATATTGTATGCTAAAATTCTATTTATCAATTGTCTGAGACTTTGGGGGAAAATTTTGACTTTTTACATTGTAGACCCCCTGGAAGGATTTTAGGAACCTTCAGTAGACCACTCTTTGAGCTGCTTATCTAGAATAATGGCTCTCTATCCATCCAAACAAGAGAATCATATGGGTACCCTGAGTCTCAGCTCCGGAGATTTTTGACACAATATTTCGAAAGGCCTGGCCATTGATATTTTGTAAAAATTCTCTAGGTTATCTTGGCATGAAGCCAGAGTTCAAAATAACTACCATAGAACAGAGTGCAGAATTTTTCACTGGAGAAACTCAGAATCTCTTTTGAACTATATTAAAATATCTGTATGCACAAAAATATTAAAAATATAATAAAATTAGATATAATGATAGTGGGCCATTTTTTTGGGTGAAGACTAAGCCAGAACAATTAAAAAAATCTTTCTCAGTATTATAGACACCAAAATGTTATTTTGGAGCTTCATGTTCATTGGGGATATAACATTAGTATTATTTATCTATCATCATAATTCATCAATTATATATCATTTACCTATCTTATGAATCATCTCCTCAGTACACATTATGTATGCAGATGTGTCTGTATGTGTATGTGTTTATGTGGGTATAAAGGAATCAAATATTTGGGATTGCGGCGTGACCATCCCCCCTGGGGGGTGATTTCTCGCTTTCTGTCTCTATGTCTCTCTCTGTCTGTCTGGCGAGCGCACGCGCCCTACAGTGAAAATCTCTCCAAAAAAAAAAAAAGAAATACATAAATTAATTTTCAAATTTATAAAATTTCAAAATATAAGAATACAAAGTTAAAGAGAATTAAAGAGTATATGTGTACCAATGTGTGTGTGTGTGTGTGTGTGTGTGTGTGTGGGTGTGTGTATAAAACAATATCTTTTCTATTACCTTGGTGACTATTAACATATTTTTTCTATATATTTAAATTAATACACACACACACACACACACACACACATATTTAGTTGAGGTATTTTTATACAAATGGGAGCATAGCACATGTTCTAGTGACCTATCTCATTATTTTTTACTACAGCAAAGTACAAAGTACCATACTATATTTAACTGTGCTCACACTGATGACCATGTTGGAGGTTTTCAGAGCTTAGTATCTTAGTTACCCTGAAGAACATTCTTCTGAATATATTGTTATGCTTTGATTATTTCTCAAGTACAGTTTTGTATAGTGGAATTACTTGGGCAATGATTATACATTTTCATTTTTAATTGATATTGTCCTCAAACAAACAAACAAAAAGCACCATTTTACATTCAGAGAACAATGGAAGAAAACATTTTCCTTACACTTTCATCAAAAATGTATATAATAAAATGTTAATATGTTTGTTAATCAAACAGGCAAAAAATGACTTTTTGTGGAGATTTTAATTTGCTGTCTCCAACTTCTGGTGCACTGGCCTGGAAGAAGTGGCAGGTGCTTAATTTGGGTTTCAGTAATGCTAAGTTACTTCTCTTTTTCCTCTAGGCCATATTTATCTGCTATTACTTGGATACGGTTTTTGATTCTCCTCTGACTCCTAAAATACATATATTCTACTTTTCTTTTTGGATCATTTCCTCTTTTCTATTTTTGTCTTCATCTTTCTTGACACACCATATAGAGAGACCTTCTAAGGCCTGTGCCTTCACCTCAGGCAGAAGACTCGCTTTACAGAGTAGCTGGATGTCGCTTCTAGCAAGAACACAAACTGAGGACACTCCCTGATGGGTCAAAGGAATAATCACCTCACCTCCCATTCTTCTTGCTTTTGGATGGTTTCTCACAGTTTGCTAAGTGTTGGAAAAGTTAGTTTCTTCTTTATAATACGGTGGTGCTTTTGAAATTTTCCACCAAATCGCTCCTACAAGCAGAGAAGAAGAAACTTGCAAGTAATGATCTGTTCTTATTCTAAACCTCTGAGTAACATGAAAGGTACAGGAACTCTGATCCCTTTCTTCTGACAGTGCTTTTACTCATTTGACACAAAATATACTGATTATGTACCATGAAGTTGGGTGAAGATCAAAATCATGAGTAATTCAATTCAATTCAATTTTGCAAAAACGTTATATTGTATGCTAAAATTCTATTTATCAATTGTCTGAGACTTTGGGGGAAAATTTTGACTTTTTACATTGTAGACCCCCTGGAAGGATTTTAGGAACCTTCAGTAGACCACTCTTTGAGCTGCTTATCTAGAATAATGGCTCTCTATCCATCCAAACAAGAGAATCATATGGGTACCCTGAGTCTCAGCTCCGGAGATTTTTGACACAATATTTCGAAAGGCCTGGCCATTGATATTTTGTAAAAATTCTCTAGGTTATCTTGGCATGAAGCCAGAGTTCAAAATAACTACCATAGAACAGAGTGCAGAATTTTTCACTGGAGAAACTCAGAATCTCTTTTGAACTATATTAAAATATCTGTATGCACAAAAATATTAAAAATATAATAAAATTAGATATAATGATAGTGGGCCATTTTTTTGGGTGAAGACTAAGCCAGAACAATTAAAAAAATCTTTCTCAGTATTATAGACACCAAAATGTTATTTTGGAGCTTCATGTTCATTGGGGATATAACATTAGTATTATTTATCTATCATCATAATTCATCAATTATATATCATTTACCTATCTTATGAATCATCTCCTCAGTACACATTATGTATGCAGATGTGTCTGTATGTGTATGTGTTTATGTGGGTATAAGGGAATTATATATTTGAATAGTAAAAGACTTTTTCATGAGTTTTACATACATTAAAAATTAAGAACTGATATTACAAGATGCTTTTCCCATGTCATAATGAAAATTTTACTTCTATACTTCCTGAGACCAGTCCATTTCAGAGGATAAATCAATGGAGACACATTAGAATATCAGGGCAGAGGAAGGACAAAAAAAGTTACAGTGTTTGCTAGTTATATAATAGTTTCCCCAACTCTTGAGTATGAGAGGGGCAGAATTATTATTGGGCTCCCCTTGGTCACTTTTCCCTTGCAAATTCTATTGAGCTTTGTATATTTCAAAATAAAGAGAGAACCAGGGATAGGGTTCTTGATAAGAGCACAATTAAGGTGCAAATTCTTATAGTTAGTGCTTTTGTCTTGGTACCTGTGAAATATAAGCATTTTGCTAAAAAAGAAAAGCTGCTTATATATTTGGAATCCTCATTGATAGATCTTAATGGTTTTATTTATTATTTTGTTTATAATCTTCAGGTTTAAAAAGAAAAAATGGAGTTTCTAATAAATTCAGTTTTTCTACATTTATTATAAATGGAGACAGAGAGAAGAAGTCAAGTTCTGGCTTTCATTATTTTTAAATAAAAAGAGAATTAGGATGCATCATAGACCTAAACATGAAAGATGAAACTATAATACCTTTAGAGAAAACAAAGGAGAAAATCTTCATGACCTTGAGCTAGGCAAAAATTTCATAGACAAGACACAAAAAGAATTAATAAATTTTTTAAAAAAATGATAAATTGGATCTTATTAAAATGAAAACTTTTGATCTTCAGAGATACTCTTAAGGAAAATGAAGTAAGCCATGGATTGGAAGGTTATAGTCACAATAGGTGTATCTGACAATATTTTCCAGAATATATAAATTCAGTAATAAGAAAAACAACCCAATTAAAAAGTGAGCAAAAGATTCGAGCAGATACTTCACAAAAGAAGATATATGGAGATTAATAAGCACGCACAAAGATTTGCAACATTATTAGTCATCAGAGAAATGCAACTAAGAACCTCGTGATACTCCATTACACACCCATAAGACTGGTTAAAATTAAAAAGAATAAGTGAGTGTTAGCAAGACTACAACTAGTATTCTAAGCTTCTCCTAGTGGGAACATGAAATAGTCTAGCAGTTCCTAATAAAGTTAAACAAATACCTGCTTATCATTAGATCAGGCCAATTTACTCCTTGATATTTACACAAGAGAAATGAAAGCATATGACCCCATATGCTTTGAATGCACATAGTGCTTTGCTTGTAATAGTTCTCAACTATAGATGACCCAAATGTCCATGCACAGGTGCATAGAAAAGCAAAATATAATACTACTTAAACAACATATAATAGAATACCACTTAGCAATGAAAGTAAGCTATCATTAATACACACAGAAGCATAGATAAATGTCAAAACCATTGTGTTGAGTTAAAGAAGTCAGACACAAAAGAATACACATTGTGTTCTTCCATTTAAGTAAAATTCTAGGATAGGTAAAATGAATCTATAGTGATAAAAAGCAAAAAATAATGGGTGCCTGGGGCTGGGCACTGGAGAAAGAGGCCAAGAGACCTTCTTAAGTTGATGGAAATGTTTTGTAACTTGATGGTCACACAGTGATGGATTTGTCATCATGCATTAAACCTCTATTTAAAATTAGTGTTTTTTAAATTGCATTTAGATTTGCTTCAATTTATAATAAACTCATTAGTATAGGTATTAGTTACTATATAAGTTTAGAGATGAGAGAGATCATTAAGGGCTGGCAGTTGAGAATGTAGGTTCTGGCTAAGTGTTATGAAAAGCAAATGAAGACGTAGGAAGATCAACTGGTCTGGGAGTCAGATGACGTTTTAAGCATGCTTTCCTCTCACCTAAATTTTGTTGCAGATTTCAAGGGGCTGAAAGATCCTCTGTTGCGTAAAAGGTCAGAGTAGTCTGGAACCAGATAAAATGAGAACTCATTGTGTATGGTCAGGAAACCACTTAGGAAAAAAAATCTTTTTATTAAGTCGCAAACAGACTTTTTGTGGGTGCTCAGAGAATGTTTGACACTAAGCTGCTTTGAAAAGCTATCAGAGGCTTCTCAGTCTAAAAAGGCTTCAGAGTGGATCCAAAGATTCTTTTTGGCCAGAGAAAAGGCCAGAGATAGTCTAAAAGACTAATGTTAAAACTGAAAGGGTGAGAGAGAGGGAATCAAGGGGGAATAGAAGCAAAACATTTAAGGGACACGAAAATGGAAAATTATCTGTTGATAATATGTATGGTAATATCTTTGAACCAATATATAGTGTATTCATGATGGGAAAATTCATTAGGTATGCTGTAATGATTCACAGTAATTGAATGTAAAAAAAAACAAACTGGGAAAAAAACCACAAAAAACAGAAAGTGAATGCTGTTGTTTCCATTTCTTTGACTTTTGCCCATAATTGTGTGTCACTTTTTATATAATTTACAGATGCATAATTGTTTAGTTTTTATTGCTTTCTTTCCTTATTTAAAACATTAAGATTGCTCATATTATCCTAGTTCTCCATAGGAAAGCCTCCACTTCTTTCTTTCACTTTTTATTTTGAGATCATTGAGATGTGCATGAACTTATGACTCTGGAAAAACTTCCAATTTGTAACCACTAATATTATATAGGTGCTTAGACCCAATAATCCTAAACCCAACATTTCTATTTTCTCTTTCATTTCTACTTAGATTACTATAGCATATCCTTTCCCTCAGAATCCTTATCATCTTCTTCCCCATCTTCACTCGATGATTATCTTGCTTTCTATTCAGTTGAAAAATTAGAAACTGGGGAGAGAATGTTCACAAACATCCAATACTTAACCGTGATTACGCTCAAGCCAAGATCTTTCCTTTACTTGTAGAATCCATTCCCTGAAACCATGCTAGGACGTAATTCTAGCACATTTTCCTTTTCTTTTCAACATCATCAATGTTTTCTCCTCAAATGGATCATTCCTATCAGCATACAAACATGCTATTATTAACTCTTTTCTCTCCTCAAAACTCTCTCTTAATGCTATGTCCTCTTTTAGATAATGTCCCATTTCTCTACTCGTCACAGAAAAACCACTTGGAAGATTTGATTGTACTCTCCACCTACTAAATTTTAGATAATGTCCCATTTTTCTACTCGTCACAGGAAAACCACTGGAAGATTTGATTGTACTCTCCACCTACTAACTGTTCTTCACTCATTCACTCTTGCACCTTCTCCACTTAGGTTGTTCCTCAAAAACTCCAAAGAGCCTGTTCACGTGAAGATCACTAACAGCTTTCACGATGTCAAATATAATAATTAATTCTTGGACCACACGTTCTTGACCATCAATGATACTGACACAGCAAAGGTGATTTTCCCCTTGAGCCTGCCTCTTCCCAAGCTTTTGTCTTCTTGCTAAATTGTAAAGCAGGTTTTCTAATCCCAAAAGAGAGTTCCCACTGAGTAGAGGATGGCAAAGATCATCACTATGCCAACCACCAGGAATAGTCTGAACACTTCTGCCCACTGTCTCCCAGGCTGCCTTGTAACCAATGCCTGTGTCCAGTAAGCAAGAACATAATAACATGTGGAAGGTTATATGAGGGAGGATTGTTATTCACCTAGAGGCAGCAAGGAAAAAAGAAGCCTAGAATCCTCCGTGAGCTGGTTCCACAAGGCCCAAGAAAACTACTGGAGAGGATGGAGAATTGGCTACCTGTGCCCCACTTATACCACAGGGACCCCAAAGGCATCCTCCCCTGGGTTTTAACACCTCAGGGGCCACGTGAATCACTGGGTAGAGCTTTGAAGAACATATTGGTTCCAGGGAGAGAGAAACAGCCTGTCTGTCCCAGCCAGTTCCTCCCTTATTCAAGATGTTACATTCCCTGGGAAGAACAAAAATAAAGCCTGGTCTATTTGAGGCAGGTCCTCTCTTTCTCAGGACATTGCATTCCCAGCGCATTCTGTAGTTATTCTTAAGAACTAAAAGCAGGAAAGGGGGAAGAAATGTGTGGGTCTAAGGTCACCTGGAGAACTGTCCAGCAATGAATGTCAGGTCCATATTTCTAGCTACTCAGATTAAATATCCTGGTATCAGCCTTATGGTCCCTCACGTATACCTCATGTACAATTTTGCAGTAACACCTATTCACATGTCAGCACCTCTTGGGCTATGACCCTACTCCAATCTTTAACCATAAAGGCCTAAAATTGTTTGAGTTCCATCTCTATTTAACTAATTTCAAGAACAGTTTTACATTTCTGGTTCAGAGAAGGAAACTTGCACAATCTGGGAACCCCATTCTTTTTCTGACTTCACCTTCTTTTCCTCCTCCAATTTATTACACTCTATTCATGCAGATCTCCTGGCTGCATCTCAGATGCCAACTACATTCCTGCCTTTGCTACTGCAGTTTCCTCTCCCCCAGATGTCTACACACCTCATTTCCTACAGGTCTTTATTCAAATCTGAGACCTTCCCTAGCTGTCATATTTAATACTATAAGCTCTCTTCCTGGGCCCAGCACTGTTTATCACCATTTGTCATTCTCATATACTTTATGTAATTAAAAAAAATTGTCTCCCTTATGAGAAGGCATGCTCCACAAGATTAGAATTTTAATTTGCTTCGTCTGCTCTGCCAAAATAGTACTTTTTTATTTATTATTCCATGAGAGAGACAGAGAGAGAGAGAGAGAGAGAGAGAGAGAGAGAGACTGACTGACTGGCTTCCAACAGGGCTTTGATGCTCCAATATTCCCAGGTACCCAGGATCATGGGCATGTGTATTTGCACCTGGTGTGCTCAGGGAGAACTTGGGATGGGAAACTTACTACATGGGTTTAGCATTGTAGAATGTCATGTTACCACTGTGGCTGCCCAAGAATAGTACTTTGCACAGTTATTGCTTAAAAAATATTTGTTGAAGGGACCAGCAGTTAGCATAATGGCTATGTCGCTGGACTCCCATGTAGTCGACCGCCGTTTGCATCCCGGACCTAGTGGCTTAAAACTCATGCTGGGCACGTGTGCCCAAGATCCCGAGAGGAGAATGGAGGAGAAGGGATTACAGCGTGGCCATCCCCACTGGGGGGAGGGTGATTTCTCGCTTTCTCTCTCTCTGTCTCTGTCTGTCTGGCGAGTGCATGCGTCCTATAGCAAAGAAACAAAGCAAAACAAAACAAAAAACCTCTCCAAAATTTTTTTGTTGAATAGATGAAGTAATGAATAAACAAACAGCAAAATGATAACCTTGGTATAAGTTTCTGAAGAGATACTTTGTCATCTAATAATTACAGTAGTGGCCAGGCTGGAAAGAGATTGATTGAAGTTGGGGAATACAACCCAGCCCTCCTCCATGGGGTATCCAGAATATCTAAGGCAAACTGCAGTCCTTTGAGAGGCGTGGGGGTAGATCCTAGACCAGAAGAAATGACTTGAGGTCCTCACAAACACAGAGATACATCTTGAGAGCAGTCCCACTAGACGAAGTCAAACATGATAGTTATGCTTGAACGCTACAGCATGTGATGTGACCAGGAACCATGATTATGCAGTTCAGGTTGCAATAGTTCTTGATTCTAGGACTCACCAAGTAAATGAACATAGTGGCAGTGATTTTCATGAGGCAATAGTGCTACCTTATCGCTTTTTTTTTTGTTATCATCTTCATTGTTATTATTGTCATCATCATCATCATCATCATCATCATCATCATCATCAGAGTGATTATAAGGAGAAAAGAACTATCTAAAAATATATTTCCCAAGTATCTATGCAGCAGATTCAGGCAGGAGAACTAAAATATCTTTCCAAATATAACTTGGGGCCATTGTTTCTCAAATGCTTTGATAGATGAATGTTGTTTAAGATTGTCTTGCCTTTTCCCTTCACCTTTCATTGCTAAAGAATGGTGGCTATTTTAATTGTAGTCAGGGTAATCTGAATTTAGGTATTCTAAAGTTCCTTCTTCTTTTTTTTTTTTCTTAAACAATTTCTCACATTTCTGACAAGTGCTGTTTAGAGTGACAAACTATTTCATAGCCCTGACTCAATGCAGAGAAAGATGATTTAGAAAATAAAAATTTAAAAGAAGAATGTTGACATCCTGATTTTTTTTTCTTTTCAGGTTTTATGTGAGGAATTTGAGTACTTTAGATTATAGGGTGAGAAAAAGTGCTAGAGGTCCATTTCTATTTAATTAACTTCAATAGAGCTTTACCTCTCTGGTTCAGAGAAGAAAGGAGAATAGTGATGAAGAGGAAGGGGCAGGAGAGACTGCTGTGTGGATGAGGAGGGTGAAGAAGGTTAAGTGTGCAGTTATAATTTTCTCCTCTATCTCATCAGATGCTACCTGAACTACCTGTCATGGGAATGAGCAGGGTCACTAAGGTATTATGTTTTCAGAATAGGTTCTTCCAGTAGGGTGGATGCTGCCTCTAAAAATAAATAAATGAGGAAAGAAAGGGAAGAAGGAAAGGAAAGAAAATAAAGAAAATAAAAAGATAAAAGTTGCAAAGGTAGTCTTAAATATCATTTTCTGTGTTTAAAATGTGTGTGTGAGCCATTGAATAGGCAAAATTGATGTCTACAGGTTGGCAGCAGAGTGAATAAAACCTGAAAAGTAGGTACCAGAAAATGGTGTAATAGTTACATCACTGGACTCCCACATCGTTGACTGTGGCTGGAGTCCCAGACCTGGCTGCTTAAAACTCATCCAGGTGTGAAACAGGCAGGTGACATGGTGGTTAATGGCACTGGACTCCCATATGGCTGATTGTGGTTAGAGTCCCAAACCTGGCAGCTTGCTTTCTCACTCCCCCCACACCTCTTGCTCTTGCTCTGTCCCTCTCTGGTCAAATTAAAATAAATAAAGTTAAATTAAATAAAATAGTTCTTTTTAAAAAATTTTTTTATTATCATCATAATCTTCTTTATATTATATTGGATTACATATAACTTTACAGTGTATTACATTGCTTTTTCAAAAGGGAATGCCATGCATGTCAGTCAGTAATAAAATAGTTCTTTAAAAACAAAAACAAAAACAAAAACAAAAACAAAACAACTCATCCAGGTGCCTGTGCATCCATGTGTTCCCAAAATCCCAAGAGGAGTATGGTTCGTGGATTGGTCATTCCCCCTGTGGAGTGATTTCTTGCTTTCTGTCTTTCTCTGGCAAGCACATGTGCCCTATTTCAAAACTCTTTCTTGCAGGAACCAGCAGTTAGCGTAATGGCTATGTCACTGGACTCCCACATAGTCGACCACGGTTCGCTTCCCAGACCCGGTGGCTTAAAACTTACGCCAGGCACATGTGCGTGCATGCCCAAGATCCCAAGAGGAGAATGGAGGAGAAGGGATTGCGGCGTGACCATCCCCCTGGGGGTGATTTCTCGCTTTCTGTCTCTATGTCTCTCTCTGTCTGTGTGGCGAGCGCACGCACCCTATAGCGAAAATATCTCCAACCTCCCACCCCCCCCAAACAAATGAACAAACAAAAAAACCCTCTTTCTTGAAAAAAAAATGTGTTTGAAAAAAATGGACTGGTTGATATCATAAGATTACTGTATTTCTTTTTCTACTTTATTGCTGCTATTATTACTAGTTTTCAACTAATTTTTACTTTCTAGCTTGTGTAACTTTAGAGCATGTTGAGACCTTAACAAAGTACTAGTGGGCATAACATTTTATTTTTTAAAACTTTTTATTTTCAAGCAATTTCAAACTTGTAGAAAAGTTACATGAATAGTATGCTAAGTCACTGAACAGCTTTCTTCAAATTTTTCAATGATTCTAATAATGTCTTTACAGCAAAGGAGTCCAAGTCAAGGTCACTTTTATCCTCAGTAGTTGTGTCTCCATCTTCATTCAGTCTGAAAGACTTCCCTGATCCCTACCTGATCATAGCTTTGACATTTTTGAAGCTCTCCCTTCATTGAGATTTTCTAAACTTCTGTTGTCAGATGTTTCCTCTTGATTATGACTAGGTAATGAATTTTTGGCAGGAGTGTTCGAGAAGTGATGTGCTCCTCTCCCCTTTCAGGAAGCATCTGATACTGATTTGTCTCAGCACCAGTAGTGTTGACTTTGATCACTTGATTCAGATGGTGTGCATTAGGTTTCTCCATTATAAATTGAACTTTTATTTTCTTTGTACTTAATAAACAACTTGTAGAAAGCTGCTTGGTGATTAACTTATTTGAGATATCTAAAGTGTCAAACTCATTGAAGAAAGAAGTAGGACAGTATTAAGAACTGGGGAGAGAGGAAAATGGGGAGCTGCTATACAATGGGCATAAAAATTGAATCATTCAATATGAAAAAGTTCTAGACATCTACTATACAGTATTGTGCTTATACTTAAAATGCTGTGCTTATTTGTGAATTAAGGAGGAAATAGATGATTATAGTTGCATAGTGCACAAATTAAAAAAATACTTTGAGACTATGTAAAGGCATATTCTTTATTTCATGTTCACCCACTAACTTCAGCATTAGTTAATGTTTTGCTTGAATTCCTGCTATATTTATTAGTGGATCTTTTTTAACAGAATTATTTGTTTGATTATTATTATTTTAATTTTGCTAAGAGTACATGTGCTTACCAGAGAGAGACAGAGAAAGAGATTGTGAATGTGAGAAAGCAAACCCTCAGGTCTGGGACTTTAACTGTGGTTGGCTGTGTGGGAGTCCAACTCTTAGCCATGCCACCACCTACCGGCCCCATTAGTTGACATTCTAATCTAAGAGTTTCATTCTTTTTTTTTTTTTTTTTGAGTTTCTCTTTTTTACACTTATCTATTTATTTTCTATACCAACGTTGATTCATGGGTTCCTATTTCATTCAGTAGCTTATAATTCATTACTGTTGTCACTTACTTTGATGATCAAATTGTTCTATATGTGGTCAGTGGGAGCTCCTTTAAGGTGGCTCCTGTGTTTAGTCTGTTGCCTTCATTATTTTCAGATATTTCTTACATTATGGCACACCAGTATGTTCAAAACCCTTCTTTTCTTTCCATGCCCCACCTTTGGGATCTCAAATAAGCCCTGGTTTCTTATAATAAAAGATGTATTTAGAAACCAAGACTACATTTAACAATGAGTTAAACCATAACTCATTAATTCATTAGGTGGTATTGATCTTGGATCCTTTTCCTTCTTTCCTTCTTCCCTTCCCTTCCCTTCCCTTCCCTGCCCTTCCCTCCCCTTCCCTTCCCTTCCCTGCCCTTCCCTCCCCTTCCCTTCCCTTCCCTGCCCTTCCCTCCCCTTCCCTTCCCTTCCCTGCCCTTCCCTCCCCTTCCCTTCCCTTCCCTGCCCTTCCCTCCCCTTCCCTTCCCTTCCCTTCCCTTCCCTTCCCTTCCCCTTCCTTCCTTCCTTCTTCTTTTTAAAATAGACCATAGTTTAGTTTATTTTTAACCCCATTATGCCATGAATTCATAGGAAATAGGTTCCAGTAGCTCAGGCTTCTTTCCGTTGGTTCTCACAAAATGTACTTCTTTGCCTGGAACAGGACGGTGCATCAGTTGAACCCAGGTACCTTTCTCTTCAGTTTCCTTCTTTTTTTCTTTTCTTTTCTTTTTTTTTTTTTTTTTTTGAGAGATTTTTGTCTTAGGGCACATGCACTCACCAGAAAGACAGAGAGAGACAGAGACAGAAAGCGAGAAATCACCTCCCAGTGGGGATGGCCACGCTGCAATCCCTTCTCCTCCATTATCCTCTCAGGATCTTGGGCACGCACGCACACGTGCCCGGTGTGAGTTTAAGCCACCGGGTCTGGGACTAGAACCACGGTCAGCTACATGGGAGTTCAGCGACATAGCCATTATGCTAACTGCTGGTCCTTGGTTTCCTTCTTTTTCTGATCATTTTCCTTTACATGTTTTAGGAAGCTATCTCTGCTCTTAGAATGCTTAATATGCTCAATATGCACATTAGCTCTCTTGGTAAGAATCTTGCCCTTAACTTGTTTGTTTACAACAATGCCAACAGCATGCTGGGTAACACTGTAGACTCTCTCAGTTTTGCCATGGTAACATTTGTGGGGCATTCCTTTTTGAGCAGTATCCATTCCCTTGATGTCTACAATATCACCTTTCTGGTAGATTTGCATGTATGTTGCCAAAGGAACCACTCATGTTTTCTAAAAAGTCTAGAGAACATATATCAGGGGCCATTTTGGTAAAACACTAGAAGATGGTAGTTCTGGCCAAAAGGAATGATCTTGGGACTAGCAGTTAGCCTAATGGCTATGTCACTGGACTCCCATGTAGTCGTCTGTGGTTCGAGTCCCAGACCTGGTGGCTTATACTCACGCTGGGCATATGTGTGTGTGTGTGCCCAAGATCCTGAGAGGAGAATGGATGAAAAGGGATTGTGGCGGGGCCGTCCCCCCTGGGGGTGATTTCTCACTTTCTGTCTCTCTGTCTTTCTGGGACGTGCATGCGACCTATAGCAAAAACCTCTCCAAAAAAAGAGAGCGATCTTGGGTCCTTTTAATGGATATACACACACTTAAATCCATGTTTATTTACATGTTTTATTTATTTATTTATTTTTTTGAGAGGTTTTCACTATAGGGCGCGTGCACTCACCAAACAGACAGAGAGAGACAGACAGAAAGTGAAAAATCACCCCCCAGGGGGGATGGCCACGCCGCAATCCCTTCTCCTCCATTCTCCCCTCGGGATTTTGGGCACGCATGCACACGCGCCTGGCTATTTACATGTTTTATATGTGTTATATATAATTTATCAAATCAACATATATAGCATGTATGCGATTATATATATAATTATATATTTATATCCAGTTGAATACCACAGAGTTTTTCTGGTTTTCATATTTGTACGCTGTCTAGCAGTGAAGAAACCCCATCCCCTGAATGTAGCCAGGCTCCCAATCCTGCCAGGTCTCTGATGAGCTCAGCAACACTTCCCTCAGGGTCCCTGACCCTGCCAAACTGTCCTCCTACCCACCCTAATGCTCCATTCGTGTGGGCCTTGATATCCACTGGACTGTCCGTTGGAAAGAAAAGGCAGACATTACTATAATATTTTAACTGAACTTTTTGCATTCGCTGGCTGTTATAAACAGTAGTAAATTGGTAGCACTGTTATTAAAATAATGGTCATAGCATGTGGATATTTTATTTATTTAGATCCATCTTAATTAAAAAAACTGGAAATATTGTAATAATGCATACTATATACTGCACATGCTTTACAGTTACCTCTGTATATATGTATTTCTGTATAGGAATGGATTCACAAAACCATGGTTTACTGCCTTTTATCATTAGGGGATTTATTTTCAAGAGCACATTTGACCCAAGGTGCATCTTACCTTACATACTGACTTCAGAATCTAACTCCGGTGTGAAGTGTGACTCTAATATATAGCCCACATTGTCTCAAAGCTAGTCAAATCCCCCTCCAGAATACATCACTTTGGTTTCCAAAATTGAAGCTGAAGGGATTACTCATTATAAGTCTTACTTACTACTTGGATTATGCAGGAGAATGATTCAACTTTTATTTTCCTAGTTCATCTCCTCTAAAATATAGACTAAATGCTTTCAATTAATTGTCTAGTGCCAAGTTTCTAGGGCAGAGCTAAGGAAAAGTAGTGTCTGACTATGGGACCAAATCCAGTAGAGCAGCTCACTGGGGCAGTTCATAAAAGGCCACACTGAAGAGCATGCTTACTGGGCATGAAGGCCAAAAGCATGCTGAGTGGGAAGGATGACATAAGCCTTAAATCAAAGAAGGAAGTAACAAGGGCCAAGGAGCTGATGACAAATACTATGGAATGGAGCACTTACTCACTTAGCATACGCTTACTTAGGAAGGATTCAGTATATCCCAAAGACTTTGCTTGCTTTGTATCTACTTGACTTGGCTGGAAATTTTTTTTCTAGTATCAGAGAATCATGCCAACACTCACAATACAATGTGTTTCAAAAGTCTTGTTATAGCTTTTAGATTTGTAAATTTTCGATAGCTGTTGCTAAGTTGCTTTCCATAGTTTACAGTGATGTATAATGATAGAGGCAGAAAGTCATTTCTAAATATTTCTTTAAAAATCCCTTTCATACACTATTTTACATATTTGAAAGTCTCAATTTAAGCAAAATTTAAAAATAGGAATTTTGAAACTATCTGGGATATTTTTCCCATTTATTTCTTCCTTTTTTTGAAAGTTATTAAATATTAACAAAGGAAGTAGAAAATGGTTTTCTGAGAAAAATACACCATGCATAGTGGCTATAGTTTTCTAGATCTTGGTGATGGTGGAGCGGCCTCCAAAGGGTATGGGAAATTATCTTTCAACTAAAGCACTGTTCACTTGTTATTTTGTTTAGTTTTTATTTTTTTAGAGGTTTTTGCTTTAGGGCACAAGTTCTTGCCATACAGAGAGAAAGAGAGAGAGAGACAATGAGAGGGCAAGTGAGAAATCAGCCCCCGCCCCTATGGGGGATGGCCACACAGCAATCCCTTCTTCTCTGTTCTCCTACCAGGATCTTGGGCATTAATGCACTCATGCCCAGCATGAGTTTCAAGCCACTGGATTTGAGACTCCAACCATGCTTAGCCATGGAGTCCAGAGACATAACCACTATGCCATCTGCTGGCTCCAGTGTTTGTTAACTGCACAATGTTTGAATGGCTATTGTGTAAAGGAAGGGTATTCAGCCTAGTTTAAAGTCGTCTGGACTTTACAAAATCAGGTAACATTTAATAAATTTCTCTGTACGAGATTACATGGCTGGCAGGAACTTTTTTGAGACTTTGGAAGAAATTCTTCAGCGATTATAAATAAATAAGCAATGATGCCTACGATATTTACTTTCTTTAGAATCTGGCTTTTAGAAATGGGCTTGGCTCTTCACCTCTTCCTTTCAGATGCTCTTTTAGCCACTAACAGACTTTCTTTTGCTGCTGGTATGACTTTAATTCTATAGAGTCTGTAGGCACAAGGTATTAGAAAAGCAAGTTATCCTGATGTTCTCTGTATTACCTCAGTGAATAATTCGTTGGGGCAGAGCTCTAGACTAATAAATGAAAGCACATGGACAATTTAGAACGGTTTCTTTTTTAGAATCAATTGCCTGGGAATTGAAAAATTCAGTGTGCTTTTTCATGACATTATCGCTTGACTGAATTTTTAAAAAAAATCCACTTCATTTAGAACAGGTTCTGCATCTCTTCAATTTGTAACCCTGAGAAGAAAAAAATAACCGGAGAACTTTGCACGTAGAGCGAAATTTGGTGAAGTCAGTTCACTATGGAACACTAGAAAATGAAGTTGTTCAAGATAATGTTTGGAATTGTGGGTACAGACAGGAGGTGAGGGCTGGTGGCAGGTTGTCCTCTCAGGCGGGCAGCAGCAGGCAAAGGTAAATGAGGTGAGACTGAGGCCCAGACCACAGTTACATTCTTTTGTTTTAATGCAATTTCAGCTAGCTAATGTGTACAAGGTATTTCAGGAGTATTAACATGTTGAGCCTTAGGCAATCAGATTTGAGGGCTCACTCTGTTTGATTCGTAATATGGATTATATTTTATAATGTTGCCAAAAGTTGATTATTTGCACGTCCTAGAAGGTAGAGCTTCTGCTCTGAACGTGAAAAACAGAACTGCTCTTGAACACTGACCATTAGACAGAGAGCTATGATAGGTAAATCTCATAGAAATAAAGTCATGATCCCATAATCATGGTGTTAGCATGATATATTTGGATGATTATCACATTAGCAACTCAATTTGACTCTCTTGGCAAGCCCTGAACATGAGAGGATGGTACAAGAAACTCTTTCTGCATTTTACAGCCCTGCAGGTTAGCTGAGTGACAGTAAATGTTTTTCAGAAAATCCACAAATATATATCACTCTCATCTATTTTTGTATTTATCTTTAAAGACAGATGGCGATAAATAAAGATACGTATACACCCAAATAAGATGCCATGACCACTGAAACTGTTTGTAAACATTAATGTTAACTTGTGGACATACAATTGATTTTAAACACATCCTTTACTTTTAAATAGCTTTGATTTTCTGTCGAGAAGACAAAAGAGAACATGAATAGCCATCACTTACTAAGTTTACCTCGTTGGATATTAGCACTTCTAAAAACAAATCAATGTTCATTACTTTTCCACACTGGAATATTAAAAGAAAAAAATGATCCTTCAAAACTAAAAATGAAATTCTCGAAATGTCAAGAAAATATTTTGGGAAGTCTCACTTTAAGAGAAATTGAAAACGGATCATTAAAGCCTTTTGACATTAAAGGAAATGTCTGTTGGTATATAATGTAGCCCAATTAATTAGGATCTGCTTAATCGGTATCTGTAACAGAGTGAAGATGACATGTCTTTTGCTTCCTATAACTTGTTTTAAACACTTCATTTATTTAACAAGAATGTAACAAAAATTAGAAGAGGAGAAAATTTACTGCCGAAGTTATGTTCTGAATAATGGTATAACTTATTTTTTGAATAATATATTTTTTTTGCATAAGGTGCAAGACTGTATGTATAGCCCCTATGTCCCCCAAATTGCACATGTCCAAAGAGTTTTCTGGAGGGTGTTATGGCAGTTAATTCAGCTTAAATTGAAGTAAGGCACTTTTATTATTAAAGGTGAAATTGAATCAGATGATTAGAACTTCATGGTTCTCAGGTAAGAAAGCCCTTCCTCCAGTTGTTTGTTTTGGCTAAACTCAGTCATGCAGAGGTTAAACGGAGGACTATAGATTAACTGCTACCATTCTAAGGAGTCTTTTAATTTGTTTCTATATCAAAATCATGGAATACTGCGTATGTGTCAGAATGTCATGGAGAAATTTAAATATCAAAGGGTGTAAAAATTAACAATTAAAATGCATTGCTTGAGTTGGAAAACACAATACATTACTTTCAGAGACAAGGTTCAAGACTTGTTCAATTTAAAAATAACTAAGGAGTTAAATTCTAAGGTTTTTGCAGCCTTATGGATGGTATTTGACTGCCCTGGTTCTATAATAGGATTTTAGCAAGCCTATAAAAATACTTAAATTTTTTTGTTGTTGGTGGTGGTGTGCTTCCAGCATAGATAATAGATAGCTTATGACATTCAGGTTATAGGTCACATCTGAGGTCTATTTGCACATCTAGGCAAAATTAAAATTTTGAATAACACATGGTACAACCTTCAACTCTTAATAGGGTGGGTGGAGTTCAGATATTCACTTATTCATTCAGAGTGAACTGATTACATATGATTGCCACTTGTTCTGAAATGACTTCATAAATGCAATTTCAAAATTTATTTCTCTGCCACAACACAGGAAAACTTAGCAGTAAATTTCACCATGTTCAGGTGAAGCCATTTCTTTTCATTTGGTTGTTCAAAAGATTATTACAGCATCTCTAATACGTGGAGCATGTTAGGGAACACGTAACACATCTCTTATGCATCTCGATTTTCAAAAGTCCTTCCCATATACTGCACTGGTGTTTTTCCTTATATCTGCAACATAATTAAAAAATAAATCGAGTAATGCAAATTCAACCGGTTTTGAGAAGTGAACTGCCTATGAGACTAAATCAGATGTGGGAGCTTTTTCTAAAACAGGATTAAGCAGCGTTTCAAATCACCCAGAATCAATTCTCATGGGACACTGTTGTAGAAATGATGATACTGAGTTAAGAAAACATTTTTCTTATAAAAAAAATCACAAGACAGAGCTTGCCACTTATGTTATCCAAGGTAAGTTTGGTGATTATCCTGTAAATTAACATCGATTTTTGTGTAGACTTCAATATTTCTAATTTCTGAAAATGTGTTCTAGTGTCCAGAATAGCCAATTGCGGAATTATGGCAAATATCTCCTGGTGAAGTGGCTGCTTCTCTGAGAAAATAAAGAAATGTCTCACGTTTGTGTTTTGCTACACTACTTTGTAAGACTAGCTTTAACACAGCAGAGTGAGAGGGGGAAAAAAAGGAAAAATGAACAATCCAAAAAACACCTAAAAAAACCCCTATATATTTATTGTTACTGGCTAACCCACAAGGTGGCACTAAAGAGAAAAGTGACAAAAGTGAAGATCACAGGCAAGCTACATACTAAATCAATTCTAGTAAGTAAATTAAACCTATTTGATCATACAAATGTTAATGTTATTTGCTCAAAACAGTCATCTTCAAGTTCATTCTTTTTTCCTACAGACTAGCACTTAATATTTACAATAAATGTAAAAGAAATCCCAACGTATTTATTTTTATAACATTCATAATTTGATATATTTAGACACAATCCCAATGTATTTAACTTTATAACATTCATAATTTGATATATTTAGACTATATTTTTTTTAAGAGAGGTTTTTTGCTATAGTGTACATGTGCCTGCCGGAGAGACAGAGAGACAGAAAGCGCAAAATTGCCCCTCCCCCCCAGGGGAGACAGTCATGCTGTAATCTTCTTTCTTCTCCATTTTCCTCTTGGATCTTTGGCATGCACACACACATGCCTGGTGTAAGTTTTAAGTCACCAGGTCTGGGACTTGAATAGCGTCAAGTGTGTGGGAGTCCAGCGACATAACCATTATGCCATCTACTCGTCTCTCAATATATTTAGACTTTTAGTATTTGTAGTAAGAACCTATACATATATATATATATATGTATATATTAGAGTTTTGCTATAGGGCACATGTGCTCATCAGAGATAGAGAGTGGGAAAGTGAGAAATCACTCTCCAGTGGGGATCACCATGCTGCAATCCTCTCTCCATTCACTGTTTGGAAATTTTTGGCACACTGTACACAAGCCCAGTGTGTTTTTCAAGTCTCTGGGTCTGAAACACAAACCATAGAGCTGGCCATGTGGAATCCGGACACCAGTCACCTTAAACACCATGCCACCTGCTGGCTCATCTACAGATAACTTTTTTATTTAATCGAGAAAAAGGCATTTTAGCCAAAGTCTAATTATTGAACTTCAAGAATAATTCCTGGATCTCTAAATACATAGTTCACCTAACTTTCATGGCAGCTGGAAAGTACCTTTTGAGTCTGTATAAAGAAGTGAATGGGGGAATGCTCTCAGAAAACCATGTCAGAGAAAGAACAGGTGGGATGATATTGGTGTGACCGTAATATGTAACTCAGAATTAAAAAGGCATGGAGAGCTCTTAATTATAATGCTATACAGTAGAAGGGAGTGGGTCTTTTTCAAGGAAACATTTATGAATATGTGCAAGGAGAAGAGCTAGGCTAAAAATAAAAAGGCTATTCTTCAGTTCATGATTAAGAAGACATTTATGCACAGACTTAAAATTTGAAGAAAAGAAGCTATGACACATCACTTTCCTTAGTTTCAAAGTAAAAATTCAGTGCCGTTAAAACAACGTGATTTGAGACCAGCAGATGGTGTAATGGTTGCGTCGCTGACTCCCATGTAATTGATGGCAGTTTGAGTCCTGGACCCGGTGGCTTAAAACTTACATCATGTACGTGTGTGTGCATGTCTAAAATCCCAATGGGAGAATGGAGGAGAAGTGATTGTAGCATGGCCATTCGTATAGCTATGTGCCCTATCAAAAACCTCTCTCTGAAAAACCAAAATCAACCAACCAACCAAACAAACAAACAAAAACCCAGAAAACAATGTGCTTTGGGGCACTCGTGGCCTGGTGGTTAAGGCGGCTGGATCCCATGTGGTCAAACAAGCAGTCTAAGAGAAGGGATTGTGGTATGACCATGCCCCATGGTGGGGGCTTTCTCATTTTCTCTCTCTCTGTCTCTTTCCAGTGAGCATGCATGTTCTCTGGCAAAATTAAAAAATATATAAATATAAGTATATATACACATATATAAATTAATATCTTGAAGTATTTTCTAATAGAAGGTGTGTTTCTCATTTGGAAATGACTGTGTCTTTGATCAGAAGACTGATCCAGCAAAACTTGTTATTAAAATTGAGAAAACACTGTAGTTTAAAATCAGCTTTCAAAACTCACATATGGTGATATTTTATTATCTAGTAGAGAAAAACTCTATTGTACTTCTCCTAATTTCTCTTTATCAGCCCATTTACAATAACCACTTGCTATTCAAACCTAAGAAAGTATCGTAAGTACCTTGTTGAAGGAGCTATACTAATAAACATTTACATGTCAAACTTATGTCTGTAATAAGTGAAGGTTTTAATACATAAGCAGTATACTTTTTGATTAGATGGGTAGAGAGAAAATAGTTGGAAGGAAGAAAAGAGATCTGGACTAGAAGATACATGGAGAAGAAATAAAGCAAGATATTTTACATCTTTTTGTGACTTTAGTATCCAAGTGTACCTTGGAAGCAGATACATCTCATGGTTTGAAAGAGATGAGGCGCCATTCTGATCATGTGAATCTGAGTTGTCACATAAGTTTGGATTAAAATACATTTTTGGTCCATTCAAGAGGTGAGATTTCTAAGGTTTATAAACTGCTTGTTTTGCAGTATGAAAATAAGCTACAGTCAACTCTTTCAAATTAAGTTTTCCAATCAGGATGAATAATGTTCTTTTTCTCTTTTTTTCCATTACTTTACAAAATGATAATTATTACTCTGCTCAGGGTCCAACTATCATTCTTTATGGATTCATTTTATTAACAAACATATAACACTAGTCTTGTGCTGGTGCCACGTGCCGCCCCCTCCAATGAGGGCATAGACCAGGTTGTTCGGTCCAGCACCACGCTTCTAGCAGAGTGTCCAGCACTGAGTTCGCAATTTCGATAGCCAAAATTAATTATGTGATTGGGTAATGTACATTTGGCTTTCCTTTCGGGAAGTAGGATGGCAGGATAGTTAAGTGTGCAGGGGATGCAGTAACGCTGTCTGGTTTTCAATTCCAGCTTTGTCATCAACTAGTAAATGATTTGGGGCAAGATGTTTAATCTCTCTGAGCCTCAATTTCCTCAATTGTCAAATGGGAGAAATAACTACATTGATCTCATGGTGGTTATTTTCATGAATAATTGAGAAAACATAAAATGCTTAGACAAATACCTGGCACAAGTTAAGCCCTAGATCAAAATCTTAGCTATTATTTTTCTCATTAATTCTGCCTGTCATATTTACCTAGAAACAGGGATTTGAGCAACTTGTCTTCACGGTAATGACTGTATTGGTATATTTACTATTTCCATTTCTTGTGCTACCAGACAAATTGGCTAGTTTAATAGAAGTATCTCTGCGAAGTTATCCAATTTCTATTCCGTTTGTAGCTGTTGGTGTATATTATGTTTGCCGGTTTCATGAATAAACTGTAAACATTTCCATGGTACATACTTTGTCTTTTTATGGAGCTTTCTTTCTGAGATCATAAAGCAAAGAGCTTCAGTGAACAGTGAAGAGTTTTAGCCTAGTATGTGAATCCTCCACATAAAAATACGACCCTCTGAAGATCCTAGTTCTCTCTTCTCTGGATATAATATTTTACACTGGAATTGGGAAGGACACTGTGGAACATTTGATCATGCTTTTCCTTACATTTACCATCTAGAGAGGCCCTGTTGATGCCTAAAACTTGTTCTGTCTTTGTATAAGCAGAATTATGAGGCTTTCCTAAGATTTATAAGATGTAGTAAATATATAAATAGATTGTAAAAATAAGTTGGACAACTAACAGTTAAAACCAAGATGTTAACTATAGTTGGCAGACTAAGACATCATGAAATTTCACTATCTCAATGATAGCTGATTTTAAACCATTTCTCTCCATCTTCAAGACCTTGAGAAATGTTCTATTCTGGAAGGGTAGTTCTTGCATGAAGCCTCTCAATAGTATTGAAGATGCAGTGGGGTTAAGTGTTATAAAAATTTAAAAGTGTGCATTAATCTAGAAATATGAATACAATTTGTGGTAATGTAAATTTCTACAAATTAGAAATTCATCAAATGATTAGTTTCCAATTTCAGACTGCTTTTTAGCTCTTGCCACGTGACGGCACCACAGTAGCTGGCAATGGAGCCTTCCACCATTTATTTTCAGCACTGGTCTCCAGTTGTGTGAGGTCTTCAGAAGCGTATCCCTCTCATAAAATACATCCTTCCTGTTTTGACGGGCGTTGTGAGGTTTATTTGTTTCTTTTCTTCTGTGCATTTCCTATTACACTGTCATTTTTTGTCAAGTCTCTTTACTCATAAAAGTTTTAGTTTTCATTCATTTTTTTCTGTTTAATGGAAAAGATTAATTAAAATTTTCTTGAGAGGGACAAGGAGGAGAGTATTGGTTTCTGGATTTTTTTTTTTTTCTCATAGAATCCAAGAGCTAGCTATTTCCTTTATATTAACACATGAAGAACCTGAATCCATTAAGTAATAGAGAGGTGAGGACAGAACAGGATCTAGTTTTCTCCTTAGTCAGGTTGATTCTGGATGTGAAATGCTAATCACATTGGGAGGGACTGAGTACACAAGAACACTTAAGCTGTATTTCTACATATGAACCACTGTGAAAAGAAAAAAAATTCAAGTATATAATAACCAACGATTTAAAGACTCTGAAAGCACACTCACTAAAGACAGTTCATTTTGATTATTTATATGCCCAAGGTGTAGATTTAATTAAAAACAGCTTCTTTTTGGCCTCATGTATATTAAACATTCACTTTGAAAAGTCTTTGAATCAAATCTGGCCAAAGTGACTCTATAATGTTAATCTGCTAAAAGAAGTACTCATAAAATCTTCCAGCATAATTATGTTTGTGAGAGGACCATCAGACACTTTGGGAAGTCTTAGTCTCTTCATTAGAGGATTGCATGACTCTCGCATCAGGAAAATCAAACTTACATGGAATCCAAGGGCCTACAGCAATGAAAGGAGTTTTTAAACAAAAATCAGTGAATCACCTTTTTAATATTTTTGTGAGGTACACAATTTGAGATGATACTTCATTTTTATTATGATTATTACTTTTTGGTTTGAGAGTTCAATGAACATTCTTTAGAAAAATATGTTAAAATAATTTTACCAAAGTGGTTCGCTGTCAGATAAGGGTGCAATATACTCCAGGAATTAAAAAAGAAAAACACACCAGGACTTTTAAATAATATTGATATAAGAAAAAGGATATTTACCCATTTGACCTTGATAGTGAGTTTATTGGATGAATCACATCTAAGGGGAATCAAGGAACTATTAATAGGAAGTTGAGTCTCCTCTGTGTTAACACACTTGGGTCCACTCCATTTGGGTCTCAAAAAGAATCTATTTACTAAATTAATCACACTCAGTAGAGAGATTTTACTAGTTGGTAAATGCATTATTTAATTACAAAATATTTGAGAGTTGCTTTGCCATAATTTTCAGAAGTACATAAACATTCTCAACTACAAAGAAGCACCAAAAAAGCCCTCCTTGACTCTTCTTGAGTACTATAATTTTTGAGAGAGAAAGGTCCCTTAGTGGGTAACTTCCTCATTTAGGCGATGGTTCTCAGCTTCTGGGGGGTGGTTCCAGAAGTCTCTGATAATCAGATACACTGAATCTATGGACCTTAGATCAATAATCCTGAATTTCTAGATTAGAACCCTGAAGTTAGAGAAGTTCGATGACCGGCTGAGAGTCACAGGGCTCCTTTTGCTTGCCTACCCAGTATTTTTTGATTCTATGGAAAAAGACTAATGAACCCCGACTCCTCAACTCCTAAAATGCATATAACCAGACACATATGGACAGCAAGAGCATAGACATTTAAAAACAGAGCAGAAAAAAGTAACTTGAACAGAATGTGGCATTTCCCTTGGTCTGTTGCTAACAGCCCACATACAACATGCTTAAAAAAACCCACCCTGGCACGTACTTTCATCATCATTTCAAAATGATTCAAATGGACACTTGGAATGTACGGCATTGAGCATGTATCCCATGTGGGAATAAATGGAAAAGGGCTTCCTGGAGCAGGGCTTTCTTTTTAGTGGCTATCAGGCTAAAATGAATGTGTATTTGATTTCTTCTCTTTGGTTATGCTTTTAAAGCCAAACACAATATTTTAATTGTGTCTTTTCAGTCCTCCAAAGCTGGTGTCACTAAACATTCCTTTTGTAAGGAAAATAATGATAGATGTGACTTTTTAAACACTTCTCAGATTTGATGGTCTGAAAAAATATGTAAAAAGGAATTATTGCTTTCTGTTTTGTGCTTTTTTTAAAATTGATGCTGAAGTCAATAACACTTTTTTTTTCTTTTTCTTTTTCTTTTTTTTTTAGAAACTAGAGACTCTGGCCTCTCAGCTGTCACCTTTGGGGTGGCTGTTTCTAAATATCGTTTCAATTAGAGTTCTTCGTATAAATTCTGAGGGTTAGAGATCCCGTGTACTCCTGTAAAGGGTACTATAGACTTCAGAAGTGAAATACTCTTCACTATTATTCCCATCAATTCAGACAAGAGTCTATGACCAGCCAATAGGCTAGGAACCTGTTCCGATGCTTCCTGCTGTTAGCAAACCCTTCCTATTGATAACCGTTCTAGCAAAGTTTAGACCATTCTTTAGGATAACACTGGAAAGCTGCAGGAGAGGAACTGAGGCTAGGGCAGGTGACCAGTTGTGGAGTATATTTGTTCCTGGTCCCAGCAAGTCTAAAGTCATGGGGCTCATGTCCAGCTTTTCACTTTCCACTTTGGGGTGCTAAATATGACACTGTAGGCTTTACATCTTAATCATTTCCCCATCTAAAATTAGAAATATTCTATGGGGAAAATGTCCGCTTTCTTTGGCCTGTGCTTCCAGAGGATTCTAATGCTTCCTCACTAACCTTTATTATTAATTTTTTCTCACTACTGCACACCTGGACACATTACCCAGTATAATATATGCACTCAGGCTTTGGAGAATTTATTTCAATTTACATACAATCATCCAAATCCTCCTGCGAGCCTGATATGAAATCTGACACAGCCCCGTCTTCCCAGCAGGATCTTCCTTTGCTCTCTCTGTTAATAGCTAAAGGCTCCAGCGATCCCTCCGGGAAAGCCGCGGTGGGGCTAAGGAGTCGGGAAGAGGGGTGACTGCGGGGCTTGTTGCGCGAAGATTTACAATGTACTTCTTGCAGGCGGCTCAGCAACCCCCTCTGTGGCTGTGGGTGTCTGGTGTGACAGAGCGGAGAAAAGCTCTCTAATCTCCCAGCGCCTGCCTCTGCCGCTCAGCCGCTCCCCTCCCTCCCGCCTGCCCTGCCTCCTCGCGCTCTCTCGCTCTCTCCTTTGCCTTTCTGGGGAGTTTCCGTCCCTGAATGCAGCTGGAGTAGCCTGGGCAATCTAGACCCGGAGCCCGAGTACACATACAGACACGCACACACGCGCACACGCATGCACACACGCTCGCACACATGCACTCCGGCTCTCCCCCCGGAGACAAGGACCAAACCCAGGGCTTCATCTACCTGAAGGGGATGGCCCAGCCGGACACTTCTTCCTCACTTGTCATCTCCGGAGAGCGGAGCAACATCGGAACAGGGGAGGCTCGCGGTCCGGCGTGCAAGCTCACGCGGTTTGCCGCCACCGCTGCTTGAAGTGTCCAGGGGAGAGGAAAAGGCTTCTCCAGGACAGCTCCCCGGCGTAGCTCCGCGGCCCTGGGACTTCCTCCGGCGGCTCACTCCAGTCTCTCCCTCCTCGGCCGCGCTCTGCTCTCCGACTGCGGGGTGCATGGCTCGGGCGCCTCCCGTGCAG
>NW_006159643.1:3025699-3026315 GCF_000334495.1 Tupaia belangeri chinensis
CGCCCCCGCGGGTGTGGGGGCAGAGAGGGAAAGCCCTAACTCCCCTCCCCGCCCCCTTGCCCTCCCCACCGCTCCCTGTCCTTCCCAGCCGAGGACCGCGGGAAGGCTCCGGCAGAAAGCCAGGCGGGAGGAGGCGCAGGGGAGGAGACCCGGGAGCCGCAGGCGCGCAGGGGCGGGGGCAGCCTGTGGCCGGCGCGGGGGGCTGGCCCGAGGAGTAGCGCGCTGGGGCACAGCGCGGCAGTGTGATGGCCCTGGCCGGCGAGCGGGGGGAGCAGGAGGAGGAGAAGAAAAAGAAGAAGAAGAAAAAGAAGAGGAAGAAGAAGAAGGAGGAGGAGGCGGGGGCCCAGAAGAGCAGCTCACCCTTCGCCGCCGCGATGGGGGAGGACGACGCGGCGCTCCGGGCCGGCGGCAGGGGGCTCTCGGACCCGTGGGCGGACTCGGTGGGAGTGCGACCCCGCACCACCGAGCGCCACATCGCAGTGCACAAGGCCTTCGCCGTGTCCATCGTGGCACTTCTCGCGGTCACCATGCTCGCGGTGCTGCTCAGCCTGCGCTTCGACGAGTGCGGGGCTAGCGCGGCGCCGGGAGCCGACGGCGGCCCCGCGGGCTTCCCGGC
>NW_006159643.1:3026691-3033610 GCF_000334495.1 Tupaia belangeri chinensis
GACTGTCGGGTCACCTCAAGCCGCTGCACTACAATCTGATGCTCACTGCCTTCATGGAGAACTTCACCTTCTCCGGGGAGGTCAACGTGGAGATCTCGTGCCGGAATGCCACCCGCTACGTCGTGCTGCACGCCTCGCGGGTGGCGGTGGAGAAGGTGCAGGTGGCGGAGGACCGCGCTGCTGGCGCTGTCCCAGTGGCGGGCTTTTTTCTGTATCCGCAAACCCAGGTCTTGGTGGTGGTGCTGAATAGGACCCTCGACGCGCAGAGAAATTACAACCTGAAGATTATCTACAACGCCCTGATCGAGAACGAGCTCCTGGGCTTCTTCCGCAGCTCCTACGTGCTCCACGCGGAGAGAAGGTACGGAGGGAGGCGGTGCCGCGCCGCCCCCCCCGGCCGGACGGCTCGGGCCGCCGGGCCGCGGACCCCTGGGGACCCAGCTTCTTACACCCGGGAAACCCGGAGGGGTGGGAAAGTAGCGAGGGCGGAACGGGACCCTCCTGTCTCCCTGGGCTAGCACAGCCTCCTGCTCCGCACACTCAACCCGCCGGTGGCTCTCTCTACTCTGGGCATTCCTACTTAGCCAGCGGGGCGCATGGCTCTTTCTCTAAAGGGTAACAATGTGCCAGAGTGACCAGAAAAGCTTGCCAAGTGACCACAGAGGGAAAATACCTGAGTGCCCAAGGCCAGGGCAGTGGCGCATCCATTAGGAGAGCTCCCTACTCCTCTCCCCTCCATTCCCACCTCCCCAGTCTGTGAGTAGTTCTCTGGCAGGCGCCAAGCAGAGGATGGGGTTTCGCTTCGTAAAGTTTTCCAAAAACGGCAAGGCAAGTTGAGATTCGGAGGGAAAAGAGCGTGACAGGCTGAGAGGGCGGAGACAGGGGTGGTGGCTGCTGTGGCCAAAGCCAGGGAAAAATGACCTGGTGGGAGCTGCCAGTTCTGTACTAACGCAGGGAGACTTCAGCTGCTTGTTCCTGAGTTGCTGCCTCAGGAAATGCCTAACCTAGGTGGAGAACAAGGAAAGCCCAGGACTAGTCTCCAATGCCTCGTTAGTGAGCGCTTTGGGCGCGATTTAGATTGGGGCAGTATTGTAGTTCCTGAGGGACGGTGGAACTTTTCGCCACTTGTTTAAAACTCTGACTTTGGAAACCGACAGAAGTGGGTTCAAATCCCCGCTGTTCTTGTAGCTGTGGTAAAGGTTTGAGAAAGGTGTTTAGGTTGCAAGATCCTGACCAAGACTACCCTCAGGGCTTATTGTACACCACTTATGAACTCAGTCCTAAGAGAATTCTCTGGGTAGATGCTCTAATCAGCCAGACATGTGTTACAGGTGGAGAGATGGAGGCATGAGGAAGTCATAATTTCATGCCAATCACAAAGTGAGCCTACAAAGCTGGGATTTAGACTCAAGTAGCTTGACTGCAGTGCTCATACATCAATTCTAACTTGGGGATACCAACCCAACTATTCTTGCAAGATTAGGGCAAATGTCCATGAGCGAATGCACTGCCAGTCACCTTGCCCTGAGCTTAGTATGGTGTATCCACCATCAATGTCAGCTGTCATGAGCATCTCATGTTAGTATGCTCTCGCACATGTTGTTGAATGAATAATAGTTGATTCTTGCTTTTGGGGTAGTGTGTTGCATTTCAAAAATTCAAATAATTAAGTGACTACAGGGCAGATGAACAACCAGAATGAATTTAGAAGTGAAATCAGTGGCTGTAGAATGGTAGGCAGATTGGAGATTGGTAGTAAGGCAGTGGCTCTCCTTACCTCAGGTGATTGTCACCACAGCCAGAAATTGAGGCTCAGGGCAGTCCAGAGCACTGGAAGTCAGCAGGTTTGTCAGTGGAAAGCTGGGACTCAAACTTTGTCTTTTGATCCCTGGACCAGCGTTCATGGTATTTGCAAACTTTCAGAAGAAGATATTGCATTAAAAGCTGGGAAAATTTCACTGTGTTATGGGAGTACAGAAAAGCTTTATTATTTGTAAAGTGCTACGAAGTAACCTCATGTAAATAAACTACTCCATGCTTTAGTTGTATGATAGTTAAAACCTCCTATAAGTAACTCCTAACATCAGATATGAATACTTTAAACCTCTTTCTACCACTTCCTCCATCCATGTTCTGAAGAATACAGATTAGAAGTGCTTTTAAAAGCCCACAATCATTTCAAATATGGGGGAAAAGGCATGGGAAGCAAATTTGCATCTTATGTTTAAAAACAAACTTGTTATGTCAAAATGTCAACAGTGGTAGTTGCATATCATTAGTGATAAATCTTACTGTGATTGAGATAAATACTCTAACATATCCTATTTTTTGAGCCATGCCAAAATATATTTGGCAGATCCGAGCTTGTTTTGGTCAGTGCTTTCAAATTAATAGAACTCTTAAGAAGACCAGATGTTTCTGCATGACCCATGACTGAGTTTCTGTACCCTAGTGCATATTTGTATTCAAACTCTCTTCTTCAGTTTTCCCCAAAGATGTAAATAACTTGGTTGAAAGTTTAACCTAGTGTACACATAGTTAAACTCTGCCTCCCAATAGGAGTGCAGGATTCAGATTTTTGGAGAGCCCAAGATGGTTTATTTTCAAACAGTATCTTTGAGAAAATCTCTGTTCCTTTATTCCCATTCCTCTTCAAAGCCAGAGTAAACCTGATAGTTTCTTGGGTGTTTCTATGGAGCTGATAAGGCAAAGAAACTTCACAATTACAACAACATTGCATATGTTAAACTTTTTTTTTTTTATTTTTTTTTAACTAAGGCTCCTGGGAGCACTTTTAGCCAGAGTAATATCAAGAACTCAACCAGGGTTAGACTTTTATTGGTGATGTTTCTGTCCCAAGAATGTAATGTAAATTGGTATTTTAAAACACACTTTCCAGAAGGACACAGGTATAGACTCTGAATTTTTATTTGATGAACAACTAAGTATCTTGGGTTTCGGTTAGTCATAATTTTTGCCAGTTTAATTTTAGAATAATTTCTGAAGTGAAAACAAATATTTAATCTACCAAAGGGAGTCAAAAGGAGTTACTTGAAATATTTAGAGCAACTGTATAGTTCAGCCCACTTTACTTAACCTATGTGGGAACAGTAACTTATTAACAGTGTCTCAGATTCTTCACCTCCCTCCTTAGAGATCCCAGAAAAAGAGTTTGAGTGAGGGCAGGAAAATTAGATTGCGCTAGGTGTTCTATGCCTTTGACACCTGGAAAGTTTTCTTCCCTACTAGCTGGATTTTATAGGGACCTTATTTATTTATTTATTTTTGGTTCCTACAGGGAAGACTTGCTTTTCCTGGTTTCCATAATGTAGTGGTTAGAAGACAAGAACCCCATTGAAGCCAAACGTTCCCCAACTTGAGGCAAATCCACTATTCTTGGTTATTTATTTTGCAAAGAGAGAAAAACTCATCTCTTATTGACTATTGAAAATAAATAAATTCTCTTAAAGTTGAAATGTTTACACACAGCAGTAAATTATCTCAATTAGGCAGAACAGAGATTCACTTTTCCTCATGTTGGTGTGCAGCAAGCAGATAAAAGGCGTATTTATGCCAGAGTTTCCTATAGGATGATATGCTTGCTTAGAATTAGGTAAAATATTCATTTACCTGAAGTAATTGCCGCTTTTGGGTAGCCAGATGGTGAGCACACCCATCTTCAAAGTAGGGTACCTTAATTTAGATCCAGATGGTTGGATTGAAAGAGAAAATTTACCCAAGGTAAATGAACATTTTATTCACTTTCAAAAGGGAGACTGTTTTTCTTTCACAAACTTTGATTGAGTCTACAACATGCCAAAGTGACAGAGGAACAGAATAAAAATAGAAGGTCTTTTTCTACAAAGGATTGTTTAGAGCAAAACCATGATCTCTGAGTAAAATGGGAAAATAATAATAGTGGTCTCAAAGAGAATTGAGGCCACTCGTTTAGAAAAATCTTGCAATCTTGGAGGGCATGGAGGGTTTTTATCCCTGGATGGGCATTTGCTCTTTGGCAGTATTAGTGTACACATGGTTTGATGCCTTGTATTTATTTATTTATTTTTTTGTGGAATGAATTAATCATTGTAATATGTAATAAAAACAAGAAAACTTCCACACTGTTTTTAGGTTGAAAGCAGCCTCATTTCTCCCATTTATTTTGGTGAACAGGTAGTATTATGTGAGCGAGTGGGAGTAGACAGCTCTTAGAACCTCTATCAAAGGCTCTGAGCGGAAAAATCTTTGAGAACCATTTATTTCTGTGAAAACTTAAAAAAAAATGATTCCTTAATAGACTTAGCTGTTCATTTGCCTGCCAGGCACACATGATCATATGGCTAACCTGAATTCAGTGTTAAATTTTGGTCATAATTTAAAAAGTCATCAGTAAACCAAATCTAGAAAAAAAAATATTATACACACACACACACACACACACACACACACACATAAAAGCTCTGATCATTTAATAATGATTGACCCATGGAGGAAATTTCATACAATTGGTGTTTGTCTCGGTGCCATGTGAATTGGTTGCCCTGGATGGTAATACAGTATGTTTGAAATAGTCAAATTAGTTCACATGTGCTTTTATTTATTCCGTGCAACTCCAAACACAGCCTGTCCACTCTGGATCGCTTTCAAACAAAGATCTTACCTGCCGTTGGATTTTCCAGTAGTTCTTGGACTTGCACAACATGTTTCTTTTCTTAATCTGATTTTTTTCAAGTATGTACGAGTTTGAGAACTATTGTTCAGGGTGATGATTCAGCCCTGTTTGAGGATGGCGATGTTTGATCAATATGATTACAAGAGTAGGACTCATCCCTCGAAGTATGACTTCAACAAATGATAAGAAAAAGTGAGGAAGAAATAATTTACCTTTAAAGTATACATGTTTTATAGTCTATAAGGAATAGCATTCCACCTTCCCCCCATCCCCATCCTCCCACCCCAGCAATGATAATTGTCCTTCATTCTATGTTCTTTACATCTTCCCAGAGTTACAGAAATGGCTAGGTTCCGTCAGAATTGTTCAAAGTCTAGTGCCATTCTTCTTTCTGCCATGAGAAAGTAGATATTCTGTCCCACAGATAGAGGCTGGATTAAAGTTGGCAAGGTTTTGTGAGGCTGAACTGGAATATAGGGCTCAGGTCTGTCCTCCCTCCTTCTAGGACAGTGGACTGGTGGGCCTGGCATTTACGGAGCTCTAACTTCAGTTGTGTAGGGATAGGGTAAATTGATTCCCCTTGAATGCACACCTAGGTTGACTTATTGTTGCAAGATGAAGTGTTTTTGTTTTTTTTCCTTTTCTAAGTTTATTTTCCCTCTTTTCCATGAGAAAGACAAAGAGAGAGAGAGAGAGAGAGAGAGAGAGAGAGAGAGAGAGAGAGAGAGAGAGAGAGAAAGAGAGAAAGAGAGAGAGAGAGAGAGAAATAGAGACAAGCATCCCCAAAAGGACATCATGCTGTGATCCATTCATTCTCAGCCAGCTGATCTGAGCACAGGCATACCTGTGTGTGTGCATCTAGCATGCACAGGAAGGTCCCAGGATGGGAACCCTAGACCCTCCCGTTATGGGTTCTGTTGCATTGCTGCACAACCACCTGGCCAGTGAAGCTTTAGTTAAGCTATTCAGCTCTTTCCTCATGATTGGATAACTCAAAACAAAACAACACAACACAACAACAGAGAATAGACAAAGAAAGAAGTTTTAAAATATCATTACTAGTTACTTTTTAGCTCTTTTAAGAGTAGATAGAAAACTTTTTTGGTTGTGTTGCTGAATGGGAAAGTGTGCATGTGTGTTTAGCATGTTCGTTCCCTTCCTTCTTGCCGGGATGTTGGAACCAGACTTTGGCTTTAGGTTCTGATTCTGTCATTTATTAGCTTTTTGGCATATACATTTCCTAATTGTCCTGTGTCTACTGTCCTCATCAGGAAAGTGGAGATAATGGTACTCTACTCTAGGGTTGCTGTGAGGGTTCCATGAACAATAAAGCACTTAGAACAGTGTCTGGCGGTGAGTTTTTCTTTGGTTATTAAATATTGTATTATTCCATGGCTGGTACAGGTCACCTAATACCAGTAGCCTTGCTTTTGGGGTTCCCCTTGCTGGAAAATCATTGGGAGAATACTCACTGTGGACATTCCTTCAGCTGCTGTTTGTTTTACCTCTGACCAAAGTTCAAAAGATGGAGAGGGAAAGGAGAAGAGTAGGAGGGAGATGCTGCATGGAGTCCTCACAGCAAGAAGAAGAGAGGGAAAAGAAAAACTGTGGTATTTTACAGCTTGAGAGATCTCAAACTTGGATCAGACACTGTAAGATGGAGAGGGCTGAGTCATCTGAAAGACTGGAGAAAGCAAAAGAGACAACAGAACTCTCTGATTATGGCCAGGTTCTCCATCAGCAGTGAGACTAATAGGTAGGGTCAGAAAGGTCAGGAGGTGGGCAGTTCCTCAAGAAGAAAAACACTAAGTACCAAGGAAAAGGTGTATCAGTCATCTGCTATTGTTCACAAGATTTTATGTGAGTTTTGACAGTGGCAGTACTTTATAATACTTACATAATGCTTTGCCTCTTTCCGATACAAATCAAGTGAATCTCAATACTAATTTTATTCAGTCTTGGGAAAACCAGATAATATAATCTGGGAAAGTAATTTTAGAGTATTCATAATGCTCTTCATGAATGGTGATCAAGTACATGGCACTAATTTTTGATATGCGTATTTAGTACATAAATGGGAAAACAATTGTGAATATTATGCTCTGTTTTTTATAACATAATTATTCACATATGTACCACTTCCTACACACATATTGCTGCCATTATTGAATTATGTTTTTAGTTTACTTGAATGGTTATTTTTTTTAAAAATAGGCAACACGCTTGCTTATAGCATTGAATATTCAG
>NW_006159643.1:3034041-3037281 GCF_000334495.1 Tupaia belangeri chinensis
AGCAGGAGTACTTTTCTGAGATAGCAGAGGTTTAATGACTCATTGAAGTGCATAAAAACACACAGCCTAAACAACGACCCATTTTGGCTTAAAATGTTTTGTCATTGAGTAACAATTTGCATTTTGATTAACAACCTTAACTTTAAATGAGACATGTGTAACTCCCATGACCTTGTAACTTCATTCACTTTTAATGGGACATGTGTAACTCCCATGACCTGGTAACAGTCTGTTTTCTACAATCAGTTGAATAGTGTAAACATCCATTGGAGCCATTCTTTAGGTCTTTGGAGAGTTTATTACCAGTCTAAAACTATTGCAACACCATAGTGAATTTGCTTACTTCTATATCGAATTTTAGTTGCTGTAGAAGTTAAGTTCAGAGATCATTTTTCACTATGTGGTATGCATAGGTGTTGCCAGAAAGGAAATCTTTCAAATGCTTCATGCCAGTTGTGGGGATCTCTTGGTTTTGGTGGATTCCACAGTGAAAAGCCATGAATCAATTTGAATATTAATGGTATTATGCACATATTTGTTTACTCTGCATATCTTACCTTTATGAAAAGCCAAACTGAAAATAATGGAGCAGAAATTGTTTCGTATCACACACTGTAATTTGTTGGCAATATCAACTAATGTTAATGCATTACTTCTGCTGAATGTTATCATAATGACTTGACATAAGTAGCTTGCCTAGTGAACTTCCGCAGAAACAAGAAGAAATCAATTCTCTATATCCTTCAGAGGCAACACAGAGCTTTAAGCGCTCCATCTTAGCTCAACCAAAATGTCAAATAGACAAGTTGTTAAGAAAATCAAGTAATTTATTTTAAATAGAAAAAGAATTAGAATACATGTATATTATTCACATTTTCCTAGTTATGCTAAAGTGACATTCTTGGAGTGACACTTTCAGAATGTCACTTTTATAAGTGGAATTTTGAATGGTAATACAGGGATTCATTAAAAGATAAAAATGTTTTTGTTTAAGAAAGTAGAAGGAAAATAGACAACAACATGCATCTTCATTACTTCCTGCCTCCTGCTGTTTTATTTTACTTTTTTTTGCTATATTGGCTTATCTATATGTGTGTATATATATATATATATGTATATATATATGTATATATATATTTGTGTGTATATATATATATATATTTGTGTGTGTATATATATATATATATTTCATATCCATACTGTATGTTAGATGTTATCTATTTTTGATTTTTAAAATGTCATACGTGGGGTTCTGCTACCACCAAAAACCTCAAATTCATTCAGAAACTACACTCATTATTTTTCTTTTCTAAATTGCCCTTTCTAGAGACTTCTTTGATGTTTTTAATGAGGGTAAGCAGAAAAGAAGTCTTTCTTCTACCATTGAAGACAACCATAAAATATATGCAGTGGAGGCAAAATTACAATTTCGCAATTCTCCATGCACTGTTGCCTGTTGAGTACACTGACCTGAAACTAGCACTCTTTGTTAGAAAGGGGAGTATCAAGGGTGAAAGGTGTTAGAGGTGTACTTGCAACATTGAAATCTGTTATAACCCAAATCTGCAACAGAGCAGACAGGGGACTGACTTAAAATATGTATCACAGTTTTTTAAATTTTTTAAAATTAAAAAGAAATTTAATTTTTGCTATGGAGTGTGTGAGCTTGCCAGAGAGAGATAGAGAGAGAGAGAAATCGCCTCTCGGGGGGATGGCTACACTACAGTACCTTTTCCTTCATTCTCCTCTTGGGATTTTGGACTCACACATGTACCCCGCCTGTTTCTCAAGCTGCTGGGTCAGGAACTCAAACCCTGAACCTATGAACTGTGCACCTAGTGAACTACGCAGTGGGCCATGTGGGATCCTGCTGCCTGAAAATATGCATTGTGACTTTGTAAAAGGTTTATTTTCATGCTACTTATAGTAAGTTCATTAATTTCTATGTCTATCTCTGATCTTTAAACTTCTATTCAGGTTTCAAAACTAGTTCTTATGCTTCCATTCCAGAAAGCCTTCTTTGAGCTCTTCCATCTTAGTTGAATTCTTTAGAGGCTGGTGGTTCTCAACTCGGCAATTTTGTCCACCAGGAGTATTTGCGATATCCAGAGACATTTTTTGGTCTCCTCAGCGGGGGAGACTAATGATACTGGCATCAAGTGGTAGCAGCCAAGGATACTGCTAAGCATTCTACACTGCATGGGTAATCCCCCAGGAAGATTAATGATCCAGCCTAAAATGTTAGCAGTGCCAAGGCTGAGAACTCCTGCTTCAGGAGGATGTAATTTCTTTATACATTTTTCCTTTTGTCATGACTTTTTATATAATACCTATTTAGGTATATGTTTAATTTATTTTACTATAGTATAAACTCCTTGCAGGAGGGAAACAAAATTTTTCTTACTCTCCCCAGCACTGAAATGTAAGCAAGAGAAGCAAATGCATTATAGAACTTGTAGTCATAACTGCTTAGCGACAGTGTAATTTATTATGTTTGAAGACCCTCCTCAACTGTGGAGATATTTCATTTCTACTTTTTTTATTTGCTTATAGGATCTCAAGCTTGGAAAAGACCTTAAATATAATCTAGTCCAAATACTCTTTTTTTTTTTTTTTTTTTTTTTTAACCAAGGGATTTCTTTTGATTTTCTAAATACTGAATTAAAATTCAGTTGCAATCCTCCTTAGGTGCCAGACTGTGAAATTGGTATTTCCTCATTTAGACATTATCAGAATATATGGTGGCCCTCTGTGCATAGATATATACTGTGTGTATGAATTCATTAAGAATATTAATTGCAGAAAAAGTCACCAGATGATCTTTATAGTTCTTTTCAACTCCAAGGATCAGTGATTTGAATTGCTACCTGTACTTACATATTTACTTGCTAAGTAAGGAAAAAAGAGACTGAGTGATGTCTTTCCTTTGCATAAATATTTGGTTTCTTAATTTCTAATTAGCCCAAAGGTATTTAGAAAATCTGTATCTAATAAATTCCTATCCATTAATTACTCCATGTCAAAGCACCTTAAAGATATACATTCTAATCACTTTTCTGTTGAACCCTCATAGAACTATTGTCCTGGTATTATTATTAGTCTTTTCATATACACACACGCACACAAGAATATATATATATGTGTGTGTGTGTGTGTGTGTGTGTGTGTATGTGTATATATGTCTATATATGTGTATATGTATATATATTTGTGTGTGTGTATATATATATATATATATAT
>NW_006159643.1:3045459-3088461 GCF_000334495.1 Tupaia belangeri chinensis
AGCAGGAGTACTTTTCTGAGATAGCAGAGGTTTAATGACTCATTGAAGTGCATAAAAACACACAGCCTAAACAACGACCCATTTTGGCTTAAAATGTTTTGTCATTGAGTAACAATTTGCATTTTGATTAACAACCTTAACTTTAAATGAGACATGTGTAACTCCCATGACCTTGTAACTTCATTCACTTTTAATGGGACATGTGTAACTCCCATGACCTGGTAACAGTCTGTTTTCTACAATCAGTTGAATAGTGTAAACATCCATTGGAGCCATTCTTTAGGTCTTTGGAGAGTTTATTACCAGTCTAAAACTATTGCAACACCATAGTGAATTTGCTTACTTCTATATCGAATTTTAGTTGCTGTAGAAGTTAAGTTCAGAGATCATTTTTCACTATGTGGTATGCATAGGTGTTGCCAGAAAGGAAATCTTTCAAATGCTTCATGCCAGTTGTGGGGATCTCTTGGTTTTGGTGGATTCCACAGTGAAAAGCCATGAATCAATTTGAATATTAATGGTATTATGCACATATTTGTTTACTCTGCATATCTTACCTTTATGAAAAGCCAAACTGAAAATAATGGAGCAGAAATTGTTTCGTATCACACACTGTAATTTGTTGGCAATATCAACTAATGTTAATGCATTACTTCTGCTGAATGTTATCATAATGACTTGACATAAGTAGCTTGCCTAGTGAACTTCCGCAGAAACAAGAAGAAATCAATTCTCTATATCCTTCAGAGGCAACACAGAGCTTTAAGCGCTCCATCTTAGCTCAACCAAAATGTCAAATAGACAAGTTGTTAAGAAAATCAAGTAATTTATTTTAAATAGAAAAAGAATTAGAATACATGTATATTATTCACATTTTCCTAGTTATGCTAAAGTGACATTCTTGGAGTGACACTTTCAGAATGTCACTTTTATAAGTGGAATTTTGAATGGTAATACAGGGATTCATTAAAAGATAAAAATGTTTTTGTTTAAGAAAGTAGAAGGAAAATAGACAACAACATGCATCTTCATTACTTCCTGCCTCCTGCTGTTTTATTTTACTTTTTTTTGCTATATTTGCTTATCTATATGTGTGTATATATATATATATATGTATATATATATGTATATATATATTTGTGTGTATATATATATATATATTTGTGTGTGTATATATATATATATATTTCATATCCATACTGTATGTTAGATGTTATCTATTTTTGATTTTTAAAATGTCATACGTGGGGTTCTGCTACCACCAAAAACCTCAAATTAATTCAGAAACTACACTCATTATTTTTCTTTTCTAAATTGCCCTTTCTAGAGACTTCTTTGATGTTTTTAATGAGGGTAAGCAGAAAAGAAGTCTTTCTTCTACCATTGAAGACAACCATAAAATATATGCAGTGGAGGCAAAATTACAATTTCGCAATTCTCCATGCACTGTTGCCTGTTGAGTACACTGACCTGAAACTAGCACTCTTTGTTAGAAAGGGGAGTATCAAGGGTGAAAGGTGTTAGAGGTGTACTTGCAACATTGAAATCTGTTATAACCCAAATCTGCAACAGAGCAGACAGGGGACTGACTTAAAATATGTATCACAGTTTTTTAAATTTTTTAAAATTAAAAAGAAATTTAATTTTTGCTATGGAGTGTGTGAGCTTGCCAGAGAGAGATAGAGAGAGAGAGAAATCGCCTCTCGGGGGGATGGCTACACTACAGTACCTTTTCCTTCATTCTCCTCTTGGGATTTTGGACTCACACATGTACCCCGCCTGTTTCTCAAGCTGCTGGGTCAGGAACTCAAACCCTGAACCTATGAACTGTGCACCTAGTGAACTACGCAGTGGGCCATGTGGGATCCTGCTGCCTGAAAATATGCATTGTGACTTTGTAAAAGGTTTATTTTCATGCTACTTATAGTAAGTTCATTAATTTCTATGTCTATCTCTGATCTTTAAACTTCTATTCAGGTTTCAAAACTAGTTCTTATGCTTCCATTCCAGAAAGCCTTCTTTGAGCTCTTCCATCTTAGTTGAATTCTTTAGAGGCTGGTGGTTCTCAACTCGGCAATTTTGTCCACCAGGAGTATTTGCGATATCCAGAGACATTTTTTGGTCTCCTCAGCGGGGGAGACTAATGATACTGGCATCAAGTGGTAGCAGCCAAGGATACTGCTAAGCATTCTACACTGCATGGGTAATCCCCCAGGAAGATTAATGATCCAGCCTAAAATGTTAGCAGTGCCAAGGCTGAGAACTCCTGCTTCAGGAGGATGTAATTTCTTTATACATTTTTCCTTTTGTCATGACTTTTTATATAATACCTATTTAGGTATATGTTTAATTTATTTTACTATAGTATAAACTCCTTGCAGGAGGGAAACAAAATTTTTCTTACTCTCCCCAGCACTGAAATGTAAGCAAGAGAAGCAAATGCATTATAGAACTTGTAGTCATAACTGCTTAGCGACAGTGTAATTTATTATGTTTGAAGACCCTCCTCAACTGTGGAGATATTTCATTTCTACTTTTTTTATTTGCTTATAGGATCTCAAGCTTGGAAAAGACCTTAAATATAATATATTCCAAATACTCTTTTTTTTTTTTTTTTTTTTTTTAATCAAGGGATTTCTTTTGATTTTCTAAATACTGAATTAAAATTCAGTTGCAATCCTCCTTAGGTGCCAGACTGTGAAATTGGTATTTCCTCATTTAGACATTATCAGAATATATGGTGGCCCTCTGTGCATAGATATATACTGTGTGTATGAATTCATTAAGAATATTAATTGCAGAAAAAGTCACCAGATGATCTTTATAGTTCTTTTCAACTCCAAGGATCAGTGATTTGAATTGCTACCTGTACTTACATATTTACTTGCTAAGTAAGGAAAAAAGAGACTGAGTGATGTCTTTCCTTTGCATAAATATTTGGTTTCTTAATTTCTAATTAGCCCAAAGGTATTTAGAAAATCTGTATCTAATAAATTCCTATCCATTAATTACTCCATGTCAAAGCACCTTAAAGATATACATTCTAATCACTTTTCTGTTGAACCCTCATAGAACTATTGTCCTGGTATTATTATTAGTCTTTTCATATACACACACGCACACAAGAATATATATATATGTGTGTGTGTGTGTGTGTGTGTGTGTGTATGTGTATATATGTCTATATATGTGTATATGTATATATATTTGTGTGTGTGTATCCAGTTAGATTGCCAAGATTTTAACAGAAAAGGTTATACCTTTAAAAAAATCTATCAATTAATATAGTGAAAAGCTCACACATCACAATCTATTTGTTCAATGATTACAATTGGAATTCTCAGAGACTTGAAAGTTAAAAGGGAACACTTTTCCTCATGTAAAAATCCCCTGGCTATATTTTAGGTAGCCTCAGTAGAGAAATATCAAGCTCAGTGGACATTTTAATTAGTAAGCTGAAAGATAAGATTCATGAGCATGACATAAGATAAAAGCACATGAAGACAAAATTCTAAGTGGGTACATTTTAACTAAAAGGTATGGACATTTCATTAAGTAAAAACTGTGTTACTATCAGCAGAAAATAAGAAAGAATATTACCATGAGGCTGGGCAAACTTGGAAAGAACCTTTGCTAACCTACAGCTGAATTAAAACATCATTTATAAATTATGGCTACAAATTAATTTTACTGTTTTTGAAATATAATTAGCTTTTTACTCAGATACAATGTGAGTTCTAGGCCCACCTTTATGCTAATTGCCTGTGTAACTTCTGAAAATTCCTTTACTAGATCTATTTTTTCGTTTTAGAAATTCATGAGAGTGGGACAGCTTGTTTTTTAAATATTGCTTCTTAGTTTAACCTTATATTTGTACGAACATTTATACTTAAAACTTCTTTCCCATATATTATTCACTTTATCATTTGGACAGTTTTGTTAGGAAAGCCTAGAAAATATAATTATTTTCTTTCTACTAATGAAAAAATAGACCAAAACAGGTAAGTGACTTAACTAACCCTGTTGTGAAAAGCCCAGTTCTTTTTCCAGAATAACTCTCAAAAACCCTCTCTGTGAGAGTGAGTGTACAAATAATCTATAAATGTCTTCTCTCTCTCTATTTCAAAACTAAGCTTTAAGAAGGTAGGCCCTCAATGTTAAATGTAAACTTCATAATTTTAAAATGGTATAAAATTTACAACTCAGCAGCAGCGGTATCCCTGGCTGCTACCACTTGATGTCAATAGCATGGTTTGAACCAGGGATAGTCAATGAAATTCAGTATGCATATCAACCTATATTGATTGGCAGTTGCCGCTGAAGTGCTGTGTAGAGGATAATTCTGAGGTCAAGTTTGGGCTCAGTGGGAAGGTGTGCTACATTATATTAACCACGTAAACTATGGGAGATGGAGAGGAGAGTGGTGGCAGAATTACAGGAGAAATAGCCTTTTAAGAAATTGCTGTAGAACTCAAAAACGTTTTAGGAAGAGTCTGATATCAACATACCTTATATAGTTTATAACCAGCATTATTAAACACATTCAGCTTTTGTCATGAATGTTTTCTTATTTAGAAGAGTGTCCTTAGAATATTTAATTTGAGGGACTAGCAGTTAGCGTAATGGCTGTGTTGCTGGACTCCCATGTAGTTGACCGCGGTTCGCGTCCTGGACCCGGTGGCTTAAAATTCAGGCCGGGCACATGTGTGTGCGTGCCCAAGATCCTGAGAGGAGAATGGAGGAGAAGGGATTGTGGCGTGGCCATCCCCCCTGGGGGGTTATTTCTCGCTTTCTGTCTCTATGTCTCTCTCTGTCTGTCTGGCGAGCGCACGCGCCCTATAGTGAAAAACCTCTCCAAAAAAAAAAAAAAAGAATATTTAATTTGAGTATCTTCATTTGTAACCACAAACTGTGCAAGAATGTAGTGGTTGCTTCTAATTAGAGTTTTAATAAGACATAGCTTGGTCTGAAAACTTCAGTGCACTAAATATATAACTCTAATGTGTATGTATATATATATACACACACACACTATATATGTATGTACATACACATTGAAATATGTATTATATAAGCATTTGTTATAGTTATATATTATATTAACATGTACTATATATGTAATATACGTGTGTGTGTGTGTGTAGAACACCAAAAGCTTCTGGACTAATAAGTATGGCACTGTGTTCTAAGATAGGTTGAAGATATTGTGCATCAGTAATTGCTGTTTATTGACTACCTGCCCCAAGCTCTTTATAGTAATAGGTATTTCACATCCTGTTTTCTTCTCTATGATTTATAATTTTGAGTTAGACTTGGTTATTTCCATTTTAAGCAGTAAACAACTATACCTTAGGAAAGTTGAGTAATTGTCCTAGATGATATGGCTAGGAAAATTGTGGAGCCAGACTTCAGACTAAGATTTATCAGGTTTCAAAGTCCCTTTTCTTAATCAAACCAGGCTATGACATGTTAAAATTTAAGAGCACAATTATTTTCCAGTGATGGCCTATGTTCTACAGATATCAAGAAAACTTTTGGATTTAGGTTTGTTTTTGCATTTACATGTTGGGCCTTAGCAATCTTCAGGGAGGAAAATGAAGCTTGCCAAAAAAAGGGAAATCACCTTTTTCCAATGTTTGCTAATGTGATGCCAGTGAAATGTTTTTCTATAGGATGTAATGTTTCATCTAACAAGCACTGCTATGGGCTTAGAGAATTTACTTTAATTGAGATTAAAAACTTCCCTGAAGATCTCTTATTGTTAGGGAAGTATATTATATATGAGTTGTGTTTTCATGATATTCATCCACTTAAATTTGGCTCAGAAATAAATGATCTTGTAATTTGGCAAAATATATTATCAGCAGAAGCATATTGTAATGTGGTCATAACTTAAGCCATAAATGTAATTGTGAATGTCATTTCTTCTTTCCAGATTCCTTGGTGTTACTCAGTTTTCACCTACACATGCCCGAAAGGCATTTCCTTGTTTTGATGAACCAATCTACAAAGCTACTTTCAAAATCAGCATCAAGCATCAAGCAACCTATTTATCTTTATCCAATATGCCAGTGGAAACCTCTGTGTTTGAGGAAGATGGATGGGTTACGGATCACTTTTCACAGACCCCTCTTATGTCCACGTATTATTTAGCCTGGGCAATTTGCAACTTCACATACAGAGAAACTACCACCAAGAGTGGGGTTGTAGTAAGTATTTTCAGCTTAATGATGTTTTTGGATAATATACTCTCTGTAAAGTAATTTGATTTCTGGGTTAACAAGGTGTTGTTTCCAACCTCTTCTCATCTTTCAGAGCTGACTTTTTCTTAAGTATTGGGAACAAGGTATCTTCCAAGTTAAAGAGAGTCCGAGAGGAACTTTTATTCTATACCCAGCTCTCTTATTCTTTTAAACACCTTCACCTATCACCTCCATTATCCCTGTACTTCCTCATCTTCACCCTCGCTCCTAAGGATGTCTAGAACAGCTGTTGTTTCCTTTAGGAAATTGCCTTTTTCTACTTGTGGGACTAGAAAAGCTGATGCTTTTTACTGTAAAATATTTCAAATGTACAGAAAAATGTGACAAATAATGTAAAAAATACCATAATCTACTATCCAGAGTTATAGAATCTTAGCATTTTATTGGTTTTGCTTCAGTCTAAATTTAATTGTTGAGAAAGTAAAACATATTGGATAGACTTGAAGCCTTTGTATAACCCTCTCTTATCTCATTACCTTGTTTCCTCCTTAAAAGATAACCATCATCCTGAATTTGGTGTTTTCCATTACTAAGCATATAAGTATGCAATTAATAAGTATGCATGTATCTATTTATAATATATATGATGATTTTAATTTTCATATATGTGACTTTATATTGTAGATATCATTCTGTAACTTGTATTTCATTTTATTTTCCCAGGCGGGATAAGTTACAAGGAGCACTACATTAAATTTATAATGTGGATAAATTGGATTCTCTTTGATCTCTCTGACCACGGTGTCACAAATGACGCTATGGTGTTCTAGGCAATTTCACATGCTATTGCATTGCATTAGGCTAGGCTAGGCTTTACTGAAATAACAACTTCTCTCTCATTTCAATGGCTTACATGATAAGCATGCATTTATTTTAATTTTCATATTAGCCCTAAAGCAAGGCATTAGGATTCCACGTTTTCTAAATGAGTAAATTGAGGTTAATGATATTAAGTAACTTGCCCAGGGTCCAAAAGTAGTCAAATGGTAGAATTGTAAGTCACACAACTGCAAACCTCTGTTTCTTTTAGTTTGATCTCAAATTTTGGACTTTTTCCTTTATGCCCTAGGAACTCTGATTCAACAAATCACATGTGCATTTATTAGAGAATTTGGCTTGCAAATCTTCCTATCCAATGACCATTGTATTTAGCGTTGCTTGATTGTGACAGAATAGGTGAATAGAAATTGGTGTTTTTAATCTTTAGGAAGATTTAGTGTTATTATAACCTGAATTATAAACAATACTTTTAGCTAAAAAAATTTCCTCATTGTTACTTTTAATTTAAATCACAATGGAGCCTGCTTTAAAATGTAATATGCCTGCATACAAAATTAACATAATTTTTTAAGAACCGAATATAGTGAAGGAGTTACTCTGTATAATCATTATAATACATTATGTCCTAAATGCTAACTCCAGAGAGTTAGCAGACATTGTACTCTTTTGGGCTTATAATCACTGTTATGTTGAATTCTTCTGATGTCTGTTGATGTCTTTTATGGGAATTTCAAAACTGCACTCATTGAACCATATACAGAAAAGGAACACAAAGACATCTTATTTCCTTTTACAACTTCAAAAGTTGATGATTGACTTGCTGTGGGTCAGCTAGCATAGGGTACACTGGAAATGCTTTTTCCCCGTATATTTTCTTCAAAGTATCTTAAAAGTGTTCTCAGCTCTACACAGTTATGCTTGTTGCTAAGTGACCTATGTCTAGAGCCAGACACACTAATTATTTAGATGTGACTTTTTGTTAGAGTTAAGAATCTCTAAGTAATTAGTAAACATCTTAAAATTCTTTCTTAATAATTTTATCTATAAAAGATAAAACACACTATCAGAGAACTTTGAAAGGTCAACCAAAATAAAATTTTCAAATGTGTAGTCTAAAAATACTAAAATCAGTAAAAAGGAAAACTGAATCGCCACTGAGAACTTTATCAGCTGTGGAAACATGGTTTAAAACCTGACTCTCCTTTTCTGTCACCCCTTTGAAATCCAATCTATTTTCTTTTCATTGCTTTTCCCCTTTATTATTGGGAACACATGGGAATGACATTTCTCAACCCTTAACAGCGAGGAGTGGAATCTTGGATGTGGGATTGTCATGTAAAGTCCAGGTGGTCATTTCAGATCAGAAGCTGAAGCCATTTTCTTTGAGCTAGAAGAGAGGAACTTGAGTAGCATAGTAATAATACAAAGCTGACTTGTAGCATTGCCCTAACTGTGAATATCTGATGCATCATCATTACCCTCATTATTTGCTTATCAGGCTACCTACACATGGAAAGGCAGTATTCTCAATAATACATTAAAAAGTCTAGGATTTCTCTAGTACAGTGATTACAGATGCAACCTTCAGAATGAATCTAAGGTTGTAGATGTATTTTGTTTACCCATCCTCAAAATGTCCTGTCATTTTTCTAATTAGTTGTTAACATTTAGAAATTGAGAGACTGTACATAAAACTGCTTTTGGCTTCTCTTGAAAAATCTAAAGATGTTGTAACACTGGGCCCACATTTCTACTTGGCAATATTTGTACATTCATTTATTCCTTCAATAGATATTTATTGTCAGAGATTGTTCTAGGCTTTGGTGATACAGTAGAAAACAAAACAGATAAATTTTCTTCTGTCAGGAAGCTTCCATTCTAATGATGAGAGAGAAAGAGAGAGAGAGAGAGAGAGAGAGGGAGAGAGAGAGAGAAAGAGAGATGTGTAGTTTGTTGGATGGTGATATATGCAATGAAGAAAATCAATGTGCTGAAGCAATAACATCCTCCAGTAACACTTACCTTATCATCCTTCGAGCATTCACCACAGCCTCTATTAGCCCCATAGGAGTCTGCTAATCCTCTCAAGAGTCTTCCGTTTTTGGTTCATAGTCTAGTTCCAAAGTCAATACCACATGTTTCCGGCTTTTGTTTTTTTAGTACCTTACTTTCAGGTACCAAAATTGGTTTCAGTCAATATTGCTGAATTTGAAACCATCCTAAAAATTTCAATAAATAAAACAAAGAACACTTTTTATGCTCATGGATCCTGTGAATCAAGAGTTTGTCCAGAGAAGGGAATGACTTATCTCTGCTTCATGGTGCCTAGGGCCTCAGCTGGGGAGGCTCATTGACTGGGCAGGGTTTGGGGGTGGTTTGACTTGATAGCTTGGACCAAAAGCATCTGACCATGTCTTTGCTAAGTACCTCTATTTGATATTGGCTGTCCTATGGGACTTCAGTTGAGGCATCACATCTGGGGTATCTTTGAATGACCTTTCCATGTAACCTAACTTAATTGTAGCTTGGTTCCTTAATGTTGTTGGGTATGTTACTGATGATTCAGGTCTTTAAAGAGTCTTACACTGTCTGTTTATTCCATTACAAAGGATTACATAGATTGTATTAATCACAATGCCCCCCCCCCTTTTTCTTAGCAAAGCAGAAGATGTATTATCTTTTTTGACCTAGGCTAAGAATTTTAACAGTGTCTCTTTTGGTATATTCTGTTAGTTACAAGGTAATCATTTAGGTTGGTCCAGATTTTAGGGAAGGGGACATAGATTCCATACTTCAATTGTAGTGGTATCAAAGAATTTGCAAACCCTTTTGCAACCACCACAGTTGTTATAAATATTACAGGAGATTATATAAAATCATAAGCATAGTGCCTGACATAGTAGTTACTCTGATGATGTAAATTAAATTGATGATGTATTTAGAAATCATGTAAGGGAGTAGTGATATCTAAGTTTGAAAGGTAAATGGAAATCAGGTTGTGGAGGAACTTGAAACTAGTTATATTTTAAGATTTAATTCAGTTAACAGTAAGAGCCCCTAGAAATTTAAAAACTGGAGGCATGATATCTGTAGCTTTGATAATCTGCCTGAGAAAAACATACAAGATATTGGGACAGGAGGACACTGGGTACAGGAGCTCATTTAGCTGGACATTTAGCCTAGAACAGTTATAATTGAATTGGAAAGGATGGTATAAATAAAATGCATTTCTGCATACCAGCAGATGGTGTAATGATTATGTTGCTGGACTCTCATGTAAGTGATCATGGTTTAAGTCCTGTACCCGGCAGCTTAAAACTCACGCCGGGCACATCTGTGTGCATGCCCCAAATCCTGAGAGGATAATGGAGGAGAAGGAACTGTGGCGTGGCTATCCCCTCTGGGGCGGGGGTGGGGGGTGTGATTTCTTGCTTTCTGTCTCTCTGTCTCTCCAGCGAGTGCATGTAGCCTATAGCAAAAATCTCTCTTAGGAAAAAAAAGGCATTTTAAATAAAGTAATTGTAGGACTTGATGAAGGACAAAAGGTGGGAAAAATTGATAAAGGTAAAGAGCAAAGGGTCAAGAATGACTTTAAAGTGTAAGGCAATAATATCGCTGTAGTTTCCATGTTCCAGTTTCACTATGTATTTGGAATTGGCTATTGAAACCAATGAGGGTTTTCATTTTCCCTGGCCAGTCTCCTGTGAGCATAACCCTTGCTGCCCAAGTGACTGATTGACCATCTATCTATTCATCTATCGTGTATCATTCTGCTATAAATGATTATTTAGAATTCTACTAGTTGGCATTCTTTATTATCAAGTAACCAAAAATTCAAAGTTGAAATTTGAATTTTTCAATTTCTTAGAAAGAGATAAGAGTATTTCAAGGAATTAGCATTCAGGGATATACTTTGGTCCAGGAGCATTGTGTAACTAACAAAATTAGCTCTTATTTTAGGAAGGGAATTTGAGGAGTGTCCATTAATAGATTCTGAGCATATATTCTGGTTTATTTTAAAAAAATCATGTTAATAATAGGAGTCCTGTTGTCACTGGATGTTTTGGCTAGATTGCATTACAGATGTAATTATGGCCCATAGGAAAAGAAAAAGAAATAGTGACAAGAGAGTTAGATTATATTCTATTTAGAAATATAAGAAGAGGCTTCTTGCCTACCCCAGGAAGTCCTCTTCTCCCTCTTTACTCTTAAAATACTTGGTACACTCATCTTTCATAGCCATTATTCTGCTTCTTATCGTTCTTTCTACTGTCTGCTTTGTTCCTGTAGACTATGAATTCTCTGAAGGCAGGCACCACGTTGTATTCATCGTTATAAGATCAATAGTTCATATTATATGTAGAAAATGGTAGGTAGTCAGTGAAATTTCTCGGGATTTTTAAATGAGTGAATTCGCTCCAGAGAGATCACAATGTCAGTGAATTCTAAAACCTTTTGGTTAGATTAATACATGGGGCATGAAAACTTGTTAGAAGTAATTCTGAACAATACTAAAATAGAAATAGCAAATGTTATGACACAGATATTCATTTAGAGGAATTCCGCAGGAAGATGTAAGCAAAAAGATTTGCTAAAGAAAGTTTAGTACTGAGGGACAAAGTTTTATTATTGAATGGGGGACTAAATTCAGTGCAGAATCTAGGCTCTGGAGGATCTGGTATAGGGGATGAAAAATGAGGGAGATTCTTATAAATCAAAAGACCAGGAGTTAGCTCTGTCCTCTATTAGGAAAGCAAAATCTCTGAGTATCATTGATTGGCTGGTGATAGTTGGGTTGGCTGTATGTCCTGCTGCCATGTGAGTATTTGGCTTGGAATTCTGATAACTAGCTCACCTCTGCTGAGAGAGCCATGTCTGAGCTAGGCATGGGTCACCTAGGCAGATCTGCAGTAATGTCACTAGGCTACATGGTCATATCAGGGGTTTAATAGAGTCAAAGAATTTGAGATCTTAAAAAGAAAAAGAATAAAATTGATGATCTTATAGAAATTTCATTAGTGTGGTAGGAATAGCACTCATAGATTCTGATAAGCAATGAGTGCAGAGTGAAGAAATAGATGTAGTGATTGTAGACTGGATTTCTAAGACTGCTAATTAAGGGAAGGGATGAGAAAATATATTTATGTAGAGCCCTTTGCAAATGAGTTTTGGATTGTGGCTGAACCTATCCAAAGAATAAAAGTTTCCAGACTGCAGCCATGGTTTTTTGCTTTTCAGTAGAGGGTATATTAGCTCTCTTTTGTGCCTTGCTGCAAGTTTCAAGAACCCAGGAACAGGAACAGAGAAAGAAGATGTGGGTAAATTGAACCTGGAGGATTGACAAGGCACACATTGTCAGGATCAGGAGAGTAAGGCGTCTAGAATGATGAAACATTGTAGAAAGCATTGGCCATGGTATCCAGAGAAACAGAAAGGCAAGTGAGTTCACAGTGTGAATAATATTCATGAGAAATTAATTAGGAGGGTTGAAGAATAGGTTACCATGAGATTAAAAAGTATGAGTAAAGATATGGAATGGATGAGGTGGAAAGATGGTATGTGATAGAGAGGAGGAGTTCAGATTTCAGGGTGAGTTAGAGGAGTTTTAAACCTTTTATTGCAAAATTGGATGAATAAAGGGGACTAGAAATAGAATCATGAGCAGAAATAAGGAAACTATCATCGGTTATGTTGAGGAGGGATCCTATAAAATATTTGTAGAAAAATAAGAAGCCAGACTTCAGACTCATATAAGAAATGCAAGAATATCCCCTGGATGGGAAGAGGAATAGTGAAAGCCTTGAGCTCCAAGAGAAGAGAGATTTTTCAAGGAAGTAGAGGCACAGTGAGGTCAAAGAAGCAAAGGCAGGAGCTGGGAACTGCTAGTTTTTCTCTGTGGCTCCAAGGGATTCTTTGAGCATATCTACATAGGATGAAAGGTGCCTGGGGGACCAGCAGGTGGTGTAATGGTTATGTCACTGAACTCCCATGTAGTCAATTGCAGTTCAAGTCCCAGATCCATGGCTTAAAACTCACTCAGGGTGTGTGAGCATGCATGTCTAAAATCCCAAGAAGAGAATGGAGAAGAAGGGATTGTGGTGTGGCTATCCCCCTATGGGGTGATTTCTCACTTTCTGTCTCTTTATCTCTCTGTCTCTCTGGCAAGTGCACATGCCCTATAGCAAAAACTTCTCTCTCCTTCTCAAAAAAAAAAAAAAAATAGGTGCCTGGAGTTTGTGTAAATGATAAGAGCCGGGGGAGAATCAGGATTACTAACATAGCAGAAGGCATGGTAGGTGGAAGGGACATGTTAAAAACAGAAGAGGGGGAGGACAGAGCAGGACAAATTTAGTTAATGAAGAAGCTTATAGAACTGTTCACCCCAAGGATTCCATTGGGATATTGGGGTAATGGAGTGTATCTCCACAAATTTCCATCCCTTGGTGGCTAACTGGAGCTGATGGTAGATTCAGTGATGAATGATAATGGGTTTTGTTATATAATCTGCAATTTATCAACTGCCTGGAGGTTTAAGAGTCTACATAACGAAAGAGGCTAATAGGAAAGGCTTGCAATGAAAAACAAACAAACCTTCAACACAGAACAGTGTTGTTATTGGGGAACCTACAGTTGTGGTAGGTTTATACTTATAATGTGTGTGGTAGATTGCAGGATGCATGGCCAGGTCTCTTTCTCTCTTGGTAGAGAGAAGGGAAATGGTTTTGGCTGTGATATTCCTTCTCCTAGTCTTTCTATGATAGTCTGTGACTGCAGAGGGTGCTATGGATTTAGTTGTTTCAGATATGGCCCTGGAAATATCTGGAATAAAGTAATGGCGTATAATCTGATAATGCAAAAAGGTTTGCTTTTTCTTTCTTTGTTGTTTTCTGTTTTCCATATTACACAACTCTAACTTTCTTAGATTATAAAAGCTTAGCCAAGACAGTCTAAAAGTAAAAGCCTTAAAGAAAAGGGAGGAAGAAGATAGGAGAATCAAAAATTATTTTATTTTATTATTATTTTTGACTTTCCCTTCTTCCTTTTTCTTCAGGGTTTTTACTTAAAGACTGTCTTGGTTAAACTTTTATAATCTAAGAAAGAGAGTTGTGTAGTATGAGGAGGAAAAGGGTGAGGGATTAGGTTGGAGATTTATGCAGGAGCCAGATAATAAAGAGATTTGTGTGTCATGTTAAGGAGTTTTGATGGTATGCTTTAGGCAGAGGGGAACTGCTGTGATTTGCATATGTATTGAAATTTGGTTGTGTCATGAGGTATTAAGAGGAAACTCAATCCAACTTTGGGATTAACAGGTGGAGCCTTTGGGAGGTGTTTAAGATTAAGGTCCTCATGGGGAGGCCCCCATGATTGAGTCCTGGTGGGTTTGTAAGGAGAAGGAATATGATAGCCAGAGATGGACTCTGCTCTGTGCCTGTTCTTGCCCTCCACTGTGCTGTGATGCAGGAAGAAGACCCTCATCAAATGCTGGCACCATACTCTTGGACTTCTCACCATCTAAGCTAAGAGAAATTCTATTCTCTTATATTACTTAGACAGTTATTTCTGTTATTAGCAAGAGAATGGACTAGAATAGTAACCATTAAAAGCTTTTTTTTTTTTTTGCCATATTGCATGTACACTCACCACAGACAGAGAGACAGTGAGAGAGAAAGTGAGAAATCACCCTTCCTGGGGAGATGGCAATGCCACAATCCCTTTTCCTTCATTCTCCTCCTAGGATTTTGGACATGTGCACACCCATGCACACCTGGCATGAGTTTCTTTCATTCTATTTAAAAAAAATATATTTACATTTAATTACTATATGTCTTTATGGGTTACAATATGGTTTTATCTCAGTATGAATGTAGTGCCTGTTAGTCATGTCAGATATTACTATATACATTACCATCAGCAGATCACTTTTCTATTTTGTGTCTATTAAATGTATTGTTTATTTTCCCCTGATCCCCTCCAGTGGGACTTTCAAGTCACTGGGTTTACCTGACCATGATCTGTCTTCTTGTTTCATTAAGCTTTCCATGTTGATCTAATTTAACTCTCCTGAGGATCAAAAAACAAGAAGTCAGTGAATGTATGGGCAAGCAAATAGAGCTGCTTAGGTTGCGGCTGTCCTGAAAATGTAGTCAAACTTTTGCGTCTGTTTTCAAACATAAAATATGCTGCAATATAGAGAAGAACCTCTCGGTAACCATGATATAAAATAAGTAATGAAACAAACTCATAGTCTAAATGTCGACGTTACTCAGGTTTAAATGGTTCTTATAGGACTTGATGTCAAATTTCAGAAAGATTAACAAGTGTATTTGGTTGCAATACATGAATATTTCTGGGATTCAGACTTGTAGGAAAGAGGAAGAAAAATTCTTTTCTGAAGAATCAAATATTATGTCTGGAAGGACATTGTATTAGGATGGAGGAATAAAGCTGAATATTCAGAGTGGAAGAAGACAGTACTAATAGTACTGTCTGTCCTCAGCCAATGCCACCTACTAATGTTTCTCGACTTCCTTATCAGACCAGATGGGAGGATGGAAACTTGCTGCTGTTTTCTGATTAGGTTTAATCTGAGGAGAAACCACTGAGTGCCTAAATCCAGTCACTTTCTGTGTGTACAGGTTGCATGGTATTGAAAATGATTTATTCTTACTGTATTTCTTAAAACCATAGAAAACCATGGCTTCATTCACTCACATGTATTATATATTGAGTTACCATGTTCAATAGTGAACTGAAATATTGGACATTTCTGGTTTAATTAGAAGATCAAAGATAAAATTGACTAGGAAGAATTTCAAAGATGTTCATATAGACATAGGACTTTGAGTGACATAAAAATGAAAAATGTCTAAGTTTTTCTGATTAACCTCAGTCAACTACATAATAGATATCCAGTATATTCTCTGAGCTTAGCGCAATGTTAAATATTGTCCCAAACAAACATTTAGGCATAAATTTTGCTTTCAAAAGGTTAGGAGCCAGGTGGTAAGACAAGATAAACACATGACCACACACTATATGGTTCAAGGCCCTATATTATAAAGAAAAGGTAAATTTGATGGGATAGTAGATGTCAAATGAGAACAGAAAAGGGGATTGATGAGGTTATGGATAGTGGTGAAAAGTACTAGATCTTGAGGGATATTGAAAATGGGTGATGTAAAGTAAATTAGAAAAGTTTGTTTGTTTATTTATTTATTTATTTATTTATTTATTTATTTATTTTTAATGAGTCAAAGAGTGCCCATGGAGAGCATGACCATTGGATTTTCTTCTGAGCAAAAAGATTCATATATCAATTAGCTGGTGGCAGATATCTTACAGTAGTTCAGGAAAATTTAGGCAAAAGGGAAAAATCAATGTGAGGTCTTGGGAAGTTCACAGAAATGAAGAGTTAAGCAATTATGTCTTGGGAAGGAAGGATAGCTTCCAGGATCTGGAAAACAGAGACTACTCACATTCTTCTTAGAGTACTGTCATCAGATTCTTAGCTGTAGTCCTCAACTTTCCAGAAGAAAGAGTGAGCCATTTAAATTTTTAAAATTTATTTTTCTCTGAATTGTGTACCCTCTTCAAGAGATGATGTGGATGCTGGGATTTATTCCTCAGTACACTGTCCAGGGGCAGATGAAATCTGGGAACAGGCAATTTCTCAATGGGGGAAAAATAAAGGGTACAGTGTTATCAAGAAGGGGAAAGTATATTCTATAACAAAAATATCAGATAGATAATTAGCTATCTTTTATTGAGTGCTTACTAGCTTCCAGATACTGTCCTAAGTGTTGTTTCACTTAATATCTCCTTTAACACTTTAGGGCAGGAATTGTATCCCTATTTTCTAAATGAGGTACCAAGAGAGTGAATACCTAACCTGGCCATGATTTTTGTGGCTGATGAATGGCAGAGCCAGGATTCACACACAGGCAGTCAAGCTCCAGAGCTATGAGGGATCCAGAGAAGAGGCAACATGGAGAGTTGCAGGAAAAAAATTGGATGGGAGAGCAAGGCTAGATCAATTTCATTGGAAATATAAAGACTAAGAATCCTAAAAGGACAAAGGAATGAGATGATTAAAGTGAGGTTTACTAAATATTAGTCTTGAAAAAAAATATGCCAAGTCATTTGGAGAGAACACCTAAGGTTTTGAAAGGCTGCCAGAGGGTTATGGTCTAGTATGGAAGATTAGGGTTTAGTCCTAGTGTCTAAGAAAATTCTCTGACTGTCTATAACCATTTTTACACAGCAATGAAACATTTTTTAAAATGTACTGTTTTTAAAATGTAAATTTGACTGCACTATCTCATAGGTGTTAAGGCTGAATGCCTACCAGGCTGACACAGGGCGGGTCTCTCTCTTCATGGACTTATTTTCTAAGTCTAAATGTGAGACTTCTCAGAGAATAAGTATTTTGAGTCTTTTAAGCACAGATCCAGAGGGTAAGGGAACTATTTCTCTTCCTTTAGGGCAGAGTTTCCCAGCCTCAACGCTCTTAGAATTTTAGAGGATTCTTTGTTATGGGCATTTGTTCTGCACATTGAAGGATGTTTAGCAGCATCCTTTACTTCAGTTTTCTAGATACAAGTATCACACCGAGCAATGACAACTGAAAACGTCTCTAGACATTGTCAAATAAGCTGTGGCAAAAATCACCTTTAGTTGAGAAGCAATGCTCTAGAAGAATTGAATTGAATTGAAATTTGGATTTCCATTTATGAGCTCCATGAATGATTTAATTACTAAACTGAACTTTAAAGAATATTGTTAAAAAAAAGGGAAAGATTATCCTTGTACAGCAACATAACTGGTCTTCCAGATAGTTTTAGGTTTCCTCTCCTTCATGCAGCCTTACCTCTGTTGTGTTTTGCCCTTATTTGAACTATAATAAGCCTACAGTAATTCTTTTTGCATCATTCCTAATAAACTCATGTTTTTGTTTCCTTAGTTACTAGAATGTAAGATTTGTGAGGACAAGAACAGTTTCCAGTAAAAAACACAAAAGTACATTATTTCTATATATAATTACTTCCCCATATAATACCTATATTTACTTTATTCATATTATCACATTTTCTCTCTAGGCATATATGTGTGCGTGTGTGTGTATGTATGTGTGTATGTATGGAGAATGTATGTTATGCAAAAACCATGCGTGGATTTCAAAGTTTTTTTTTTTTTTTTTGTGGTTTTTGCTACAGAGCATGTACGCTTGCCCCAAAGACAGTGAGAGACGAAAAGTGAGAAATCACCCCCTAGGGGGGATAGCCATGCCACAATCCCTTCTCCTCCATTCTCTTGGGATCTTGGGCATGTACACACAAGTCCCCGCTTTGAGTTTAAGCCACTGGGTCCGGGACTCGAACTGCAGTCGACTACATGGGAGTGCAGTGACATAGCCATTACGCCAACTGCTGGTCCTGGATTTCAGTGTTTTTACATTAAAATAAGCTCATAGTTTAAATAGATTATTTCATGAACTTTTTGAAGTCCCCTCAAATATATATGTATATCTATCTATCTATCTATCTATAGATAAAGTCATCTGGAAAGTCATGGCATATTTTTCAGTTTTTATCTGCAAAAATGTGTCATGACTTTCCCAATGACCCAATATATCTTACAGAAATGATGTGTGTGTATGTGCATGTGCGTGTATGTGTGTATCTTGGGAGGCTCACTGAAATACACAGATATAGCATAGATGCATGTATGCGTGCACATATATGATATATATGCTATCTGGATATACCAAGGGGTACAAGTGGTTCCTCACCCATAGCAGTCACTTAGTAAATAGTCAAAGCAAGGGTAATGTAGGCTGTATTTTGAAGGAAAAGTCAATAGGTCTTGATGAGTGCCTTGATTTGGGTGACAAAGAAATACAAGGGAATTGAAGAAAACCTGAGGCTGCAGGCTGCTTGCCTGAGAGAATGGTGCAGTAGCACTGTGCTCTTCCTGCTAGAGGTTTTCCTCTCCCCTCCTCTCTTACTTTCTCCCACCCTTCTCTGTAGAGTTTCAGGTTCAGAGGGAGGACTGGCCAAAGTGAAGCATTACACTTCCTTTCTGCCCCTGAAACTTAACACTACACAATCCTGTCATACCAGTGAGAGAAAATGAAGAAATACAGAGTCCTTTTTTTTTTTTTTTAATATGGCAAATTTATTATATGTGTCTCTCTGATGAAATGTAAATCTTTTAAATGGCAAGTCAGGCTGAAAGTTAGGTTATCTCCACACATGCCTAGAATTAATGTAGAAGTGTCTCTCAGCATTTCAGATAGGGGAAAATAATCACTTGAAACAAGATCACTTTGTCTGAATGAGAGTGGCATTTTATTGTTTATTTTCAGTAACTCGTTAGGCAATGAGGAAAGTCATCAGAGGGGCCTGTGTGGGAATGGAAGAGGTGCTGTGGTGGAGACAATCCATTTACCGCACCTTCCTTGAGGGAGGCAATGTGAATGGTGAGAGTGAAATCTTCCTGTGAAGAATCAACGGGAGCGCAGAGATTCTGTTCAATTACGTGTCTTCCAGAGGGCCGTGGAGGAGTCAAGGCCAGCTGGGTGGAGAAGAAAGTTAGTGGAATAGCTTTGGTATTTGGCAGATGGGGTTGGAATTTTGGTTTTCTCTGCAGTAAGGGCAAGTTTCTCAAAGAGTCATATAGATAACAATGTCTATCTTGTATACTGTTGGGAAACTTAACAGAGACAATGGATGTGAAGTGCCTGACACATAGGAATAAGTTTATATCTCACTAGTGAGCAGGCTAGCACTGTAGGTGGGGACAGGGGGAGGAGAGAGAACGAACACAGATGGTTAAAATGGGAGCTTTGTGGGAGCAGCCTAAAAAAGGTAGTTTGCAAAGAGCAAGGAGGGGAAGTTGTTTAGGAGGTAAAGACAGGAAATATGCTACTTCATCTAGATATCTTAGCATAATGTCACTGTAAAAAGCATTGGAAAAATTTGTATTGTATGTTTTTTCCTGAAATTACCAATATTGTGCAAATGACTTATAACCCAATTATTAGAGGAAGAGATGGTGTGAGGTATGTTTTTCTGTGGTTCTGTCATACGTGGAAAGATGGAATATTTTTAGGTTTATGGAAGAGTTGTCCCCAGGAAAAAACCAGGGAGAGAAAGGAATTTGAAGAGATTGAGATTAATCCAGTAGCAGAAAGGTGTCTATGCTTATTATCTATGTCTATATATAAACATGTAAACTTACATTCTGCTACTTATCAGGTTATGATTAAAAGTAGGGTGGAGGGGGAACCAGCAGTTAGCGTAATGGCTATGTCGCTGGACTCCCACGTAGTCGACCGCGGTTCGTGTCCCGGACCCGGTGGCTTAAAACTCACGCCGGGCGCGTGTGCGTGCGTGCCCAAAATCCCGAGAGGAGAATGGAGGAGAAGGGATTGCGGCGTGACCATTCCCCCTGGGGGGTGATTTCTCGCTTTCTGTCTCTATGTCTCTCTCTGTCTGTCTGGCGAGCGCACGCGCCCTACAGTGAAAATCTCTCCAAAAAAAAAAAAAGTAGGGTGGAGGAAAAAGATATTGAAGTTAAAAGATAGGAAAGAGGAAAACTTCTGCCCTATTGAAATGTCAGAAAAATCATTCATCAAAATATTTTATTCTATTGTTTTATTTTAAAATAGGATTCTTAGGGGCCAACCATGTGAGAACATGGCTGACTGCACGGTTTGACTGGACCTGGTGGCTTGAAAAACACACTGGGAGTGTGTGTGTGTGTGTGTGTGTGTGTGTGTGTGTGTGTGCATTCCCAAAATCTTGAGAGGAGAATGGAGGAAAAAGGATTGCAATGTGGCTATTTCCCCTGAAGGGCTAGTGGGGAGGTGATTTCTCACTTTCCCTCTGTCTCCATCTCCTTCCAGAAAGTGCATATGTGCTATAGCAAACCAAAATAAATAAATAAGGATTTATTAATATTTATTATGCATCAGGTACTATTCTAAGAACTTTACATAATATTCATAATTATATGAGGGTATTTAAAAAAAAGTTTTTGAGAGATTTTTTGCTATCTGTTGCATGCGCTCACCAGAGAGACAGAGAGAGAGAAAGTGAGAAATCAACCCCCAGGAAGGATGACCACACTGTAGTTCCTTATCCTCTATTCTCCTCTCAGGATTTTGGGTATGCACACATGTCTGGTATGAGTTTTAAGTCACAGGATCTAGGACTTGAACCACGGTTGACTATGTGGGAGTCCAGCGACGTAACCCTTACACCATCTGTTGGTCCCTATCTGAGGATATTTCTACCACAATATTTTAGTCTACAGATGAGAAACTGGAGGCTCAAGGAGAGGAAACAACCTTTCCAGCTGGAGCTGAGGTCGAAGCTCAGGTGGTTTGACAGCAGAGACTCTGCTTCTCACTGCCCACTGTACTCTCTTGCAGGTGTTAGGGCCGAATGCCAACAAGGCAGACACAGGGGTCTTTCTCTTTTCATGGAATTGTCTAAGTCTAAATGTGAGACTCTTCTCAGAGAATGGGTGTTTTGGGCCATTAAACCACAGATTTGAAGGATAACACTCTTAAAACTTTAGATTTTAAAACTCTTATTTTTCATTTTTTAATTAATTAATTTATTTTATAGACTTTCACTGAACATCACAACAGCATACAAAATGCTATTTTTCCAGCCAGAATACATTGTACAGTGGCTTAATTATACATGTTATTGTCAACAAATAATTTTCCATTTCTTTGTTGTGGGTGTTTGTCCTGCATATTGAAGGACATTCACCAGCACCCTTGACCTCAATTTTCTAGATGCCAGTAGCCCATACAGCAATGACAGCTGAAAATGTCTCCAGATACTGTCAAATGAACTGTGGCAAAAAGCACCCTTAGTTGAGAAGCAATGCTCTAGAAGAATAGGCTTGGTGGCTAATGACTGTGTTCAAAGGTATGAAGATGACTTCATCTGGAAGTGTACAGCCAGTCTGGAGCATGTAGTCAGGAAATGACAGAGGGATTATCAAGACACATTCCACCCACTGAGATCTACTTATTTCTGCAGGTCAATGCAATTAGACAAAATCTAACACAAATTACTAGGGCTTAGAAATAATAAGCATACAAAACTAAGAGACAAAGGTTTCCATATCTTTCTATGATAATTATTTTAAATGAAAAGATAATGAAAAGAAATAGCTCCTCTTGTATAAGGAAAAACAAGAAGAAACTTTATACTTGGTTTTGTGGTCAGAGGGTGTTTGGCTGTTATAGGAATAGTCTGAATGTTGTTCAGTTTGCAGCTTTTCCAATGTTCTGTTTGATTTATGTTCATTTACTCTTCATGTTCTAGATATTTGAGACTTGGTATATGTACTTAAATTACCTGTGAATATTAGATTCACCTAAGGACTGTTTTTCAAAATTGGCATCCTACTCTAGACTTAAGGGATCGGAACCTTCAGATGTGGGGCCTCAGTTTCTAGAGTAAAAAGTCTCTGATGTACACTTCCAGATGAGGAGCATGGACTAAAGCTTTCTTCCCGCGTTCTCTGAGACCATCTTTTGTGATTCTACTTCTCCTTTTAAGAACATTTTCCGAAAGTCACACACCGAGTGTTTCTTTCTTTCCTTTCTTTCTTTTTATTTTTTGGAGAAAGATTTTTTGCTATAGGGTGTGTACACTCATCAGAGAGACAGAAAGAGAAAGAGAGACAGAAAGCGAGAAATCACCCCCCTCCCCCAGAGGGGATGGCTACACCGCAATCCGTTTTCCTCCATTCTCCTCTCAGAATCTTGGGCACTCGTGCACACACGCCCCGTGTGAGTTTTAAGTCACTGGGTTGGGGACTCAGATTGTGGTCGACTACATAGAAGTCCAGCAAGGTAACCGTTATGTCGTTTGCTGGTCCCTATTCCTTTTTTTTTAAGTAATTTTTGCTCCTGGGAGTACCACCCCCAAGCCCCCCTTTTCTTCATAATCGTCAGGTTCATTTCAGCATATTTTTCAGACTGACCCAGTGTCTGAACTGCAGTTGCCACATGGCTTCCAGCCCTGCAGCTGGAATGTTACCACTATGCACAGGAGCTGGGTCAGCATTTTATTTATTTATTTATTTATTTTGAGAGAGGTTTTTTTTTTTTTTTTTTTTTTTTTTGGGGGTTTTCCACTATAGGGTGCGTGCACTTGCCAGATAGAGAGAGATAGAGAGACAGAAAGCAAGAAATCACCCCCCCCCAGGGGGGATGGCCATGCTGCAATCCCTTCTCCTCCATTCTTCTCTCGGGATCTTGGGCACGCACGCACACGTGCCTGGCGTGAGTTTTAAGTCACCGGGTCCGGGACTCGAACTGTGGTTGACTACGTGGGAGTCCAGTGACATAGCCATTACGCTAACTGCTGGTCCCGAGAGAGATTTTTGCTTTAGGGCATGTGTGTTTGCCAAGAGACAGAGAGACAGAAAGTGAGAAACCATCCTTTGGGGGGATGGCCACAACACAATCCCTTCTCTTCCATTTTCCTCTTGAGACTTTGGGCGCACATGTATATGTACCCAGTGTGTTTCAAACTGCCAGGTCTGGGACTTAAACCATGGTCAACCACATGGGAGTCCAGCACCTTAACCACTCTGCCATCTGCTGATCCAAGCATACCTATATATTTTAAAATTTCTGTTGGTCATAACTTTCTTACATGCTAATTTTAGCTGAAAAGGACATTGAGAACTATAGTTTTTATTCCAGAAGGCTATGTAACAAGCTAAAAGCAACAGGTTCTAAAACTGGAGCAAGGGGAACAGACATTGGTAGTCACTTAGCAGTCCCCAGCACAGATTATTATTAACACATAATAGCAGTATCAGACATTTATTAGCCACTAAAAAATTTGTGTCAAGGGCAAGGACAAACAATTGTGTGATGTTTCTGCAATCTTAATTTTGTAGGTGAAGAAATGGAACTTGGAAGGGCTGAACACTTAATTATTGTCATATTATAGGTGGGTGTTGTATTAAAAATATGAAATAGGTTATATCAGGTCTTATACAGCATTTTCCATGAGACGATCTACGTTTTTTGTTTTTCGTTTTTTGTTTGCAGAGGTTTTTGCTATAGGGCACGTGTGCTCGCCAGACAGACAGAGACAGAGAGACAGAAAGCGAGAAATCACTCCCCAGGGGGGATGGCCATGCCAGAATCCCTTCTCCTCCATTCTCTTCTCAGGATCTTGGGCACACACGCACACGCGTCCGGCATGAGTTTTAAGCCACCAGGTCCGGGACACAAACTGTGGTTGACTACATGGAAGTCCAGAGACATAGCCATTACGCTAACTGCTGGTCCCGAGATGATCTACTTTTACTCCCTTATTTTCAGAAGTAACCTACTAGTTATGCTGTTTTTAATTCTTTAGATTTAGACATACAACATAGTTGGCTCTTACTGGTAATAAAAATACCAATAGTTCTTTATTCTTCATATTTTATTAGAGGTTTACTACTGTATATTTTAAATTTAATATCTACTTTGTTTTCTTAGCTTTAAATGGGAGAAAGGAAATAACTACCATAAGAGGGGCAGCTACAGAGGGAGCTTGCTATTTAGTAAACTTGGCAACATTTTGAGCTTTGAGTGCTTCTTAATTCAAAGGATCACACATAGATATAATGTTGAAGTCACAATGATCCTGCCAGAGTATGATTCTTAGAAAATCTTGTCTGGACTTATATAAGTATATAGGCCCTTTTCCACAATAGCTAGTTCATGAATCAAGTGTAAAAATACCCGGTTAAGAATATTTATCATCTTTATGTGACAGTCAAATGACAGACTCTTGGAAGTCTCAGAACTGTCTAATCAAGAGGATGGTTAATAATGAGCATCTCATAGTGCGGTCTATTAATGGTTCTTCTTATTTGGAGATTTCCTTAGATTTTCCCCCCCAGCATCACTGAGACAGATTAGACATATAAATGAACCAGAAATGTTTTATAAACTTGTTAATGTAGATCATCTATTTCTTCAAGGCCATGACTGACCTTTAAATAGTAAGTAATTCATGGCACATTGGTCTCTTTAGGGAGGTGTCTTTTCCATAAGCAGGTTGTGTAGGATTGTAGACAATCAGAAATCAATCTTACTTTTCCATGTGTTGTCATCCCATCCTGTGGTTAGATAAATATTTGGACAGAAAGAAAGAGAAAGAGAGAGAGAGGTACTGAGGTTGACTTTTTTTTTTTTTTATTGGAATACTCTTCCAATAAATAGGACCTCAATGAAATTCCAACAACAGTAAAAGCCTGTAATTCTGGAAGATAGTTATGTTATATTGTTTGATGTTCTTTTTAATATTTTTTATTAAAAAGTCTTGGACCAGATCCTGGTGTGGTGGTTAAGGCAACTGGATCCCATGTGGCTGACTGTGGTGGTTTGAATCCTGGTGGCTTGAGAAATGTGCCAGGTACATATGTGTGCATGCCTGAGATCCTGAGTGGCAGAAGAGATGAGGGAGAAGGGACTGCACCCTCTGAAAAACAACAAAAATTTTTAAAATCCCAATAATAGCAACAAACAACTTGGACAAATTTAGAAAACTAACATGGGACATGCTCAATAGAAAATAATAAATATTATTCCATAAATTAGATCACATCATTTTTAGTAATTTAGCCTTTCTGAAAAAAATGGATTGCTATATATTACTGAAATAGCTAGCTCCAGGCTAGGCTATTATGGACAAGTACAGACGCTGATGATAGAACATAGTTTGTCATGGTATGACTTCAGCAAATGAAATGTAGAGTTGTCAATGGCCAAATAATTAATCGCCTAATGGTGACTATGAATCTGAGAATCCATTTTGGCTATAAGAATTATTTATCTCATTAATAGTAAGGCCTAACTTTCTTAACAGGATTTTCACTGACTGTGAAAACGGTTGCATCAGGATGTATCTATAACTAGGGACAGGGCATTTCTCTGTGTCGCTTGATGGGTAAGAGCAGAACGTTCCCAAACAGATGAAAAGGAAAAACCCCAACAGTAACAGTAATGACATTTTATTGTTCAAGATGTGAGGTCTAAGTGAGTAGGTGCATTATGACAAGAATAGACCATTTCCTCCAGTGATTTTTTTAAAAAAAATTATTTTAAAAATTTTTCAAGAATTATTTATTTACTTTTATGATTATTATTCTAAAAATTTTCTATAGGGCACATGGGTTCACAAGAGAGAGACAGTGAGAGAGAGATAAGGAAAGTAAGAAAGCAAGCCATCAGGTCCAGGACTGGAACCACAGGTAGCCACATGGGAGTCCAGTGCCTTAACCACCTTGCTACCTGGTGGCCCCAGTGATTTTGTTGACTCTACTCCTAAACCTCTTTCTGCCCTTCAAACATGGATGTATTAGCTCTCCACATACTCCAGACCTTAGGAGACACTCCTATTTTTCTCTGTTGGTGTTCTACCTGACTCTGCCTTGGCTGTTACCACTTTTATCCCATTTGTACTTGATCTCCCAGTCATGCAAACAACTCCACCTTGTTGAGCTTGTTACTTGTAAAAAACACAAGTCTCAAGCCTGTGAAATTCAGGTTGTTTTATCATCTCCTTTCCCTCCGCCTCAACTTTTCTTCAACTTCCAGCCTCATGGCTGGAAGTTTTTCTGCTTGTGGGTATCAGTTGAACCTCAGTTTTCTTCTAAATTTTTTTTTTTGTGTGTGATTAAATGTCTTAATATTTTGCAGAAAGAACAAGTTGAATTGAGGTATATCTATTTCTTAGGAACATTTTTCATATCTATAGTGTTTACTGAAAACTAAAGGACAGTATTCATTAATTACTTCATCAGTTTTTGATTCCATGTCAGAAAGTAATTATGGACTAAACATAATCTTTCTGTAAATCACAGGCTAGTGAATGCTTTTTGAAAATTTGCATAATACTAACAGTTTTAAATCAGGGAAGGCAGCAAACATGGTCACAAAATCCAATACTCACCCATGTTAAAACAGGGTTTTGCTTAATTTCTCATTTGTTTAAAATTAACATTAAACAACTTTGCAACAGTATTAGACGAAGTAGACATACATACTTTGGCTGTAGCAAACAAGAAGAGAAGCATTCTTGGAGTCAGCAGGTAGTCTGGTGGCCAAGTCTCTGGACACCCACATGAATGACCATAGTTTGAGACCTAGACTTGGTGGCTTGAAAATCACCCCAGATGCATATGCCTGAGGGGAGAATGGAAGAGAATGAAGGAGAAGGGAATGCAGCATGGCTAACCCCCCCTGGGGGCAATTTCTCTCACTCCCCCCGGGTGGCCATTTGTCTCTTCCCCTCTTGCTGTCTCTCTGTGTCTATCTCTGACAAATGCATGTACCTTATGGCAAAAACCTTTAAAAAAAGAAGATAAACATTCTTCTCTATGAGGATGTCATGATTACATTCATTCAGTCATACAATAATGTTCACTCAAGAAATATTTACTTGGATGTCTCTTCTTCTAAGCACTGTCCTAAGGACTGAGAGAACGTAGCAAAGTATAAAACAGATAAAACTTCACAGAGCTTTATTTTGTTCCTGTGGGGTGAGATTGACAAAAAGAATTGAAGTATTCAATATGTAAGATGGTGATATGTGCTAAAGGAAAAAAAAAAAAAAGCAGAGAAAGGGAACAGCCCTATTAAAAATAGGGTCGAATGTTTGAACAAAGGGTGAACTGAGAGAGTGAGTCTTGGGATATCTGGGGAAAGAGGATTCTAGGCAGAGGGGACAGCCAGTGGAAGAGATTGAGACAGGGTGTTAGGTGTTTTGTGAATATTGCAGGAAGGGGATGGGGTCTTTATAATAAAAGAGTGGGGATGATGAGGTCAGATGTGTGCTCTGTGTGGACGTGCTAGTGTGTAGGTAGGTGTACATGTAGGTAATGACTTCTAGGTAATTATGGGGACTTTTGCTTTCAATCTAAGTGCTTGCTACAGGAATCCTTTGAAAGGTTTCAAGCAGAGGAATGACATTGACTTGTATTTCAAAAGGATTTCTCTCTCTGCAATGTGGGAATATACTGTAATGAGGTAAGTGGGGAGACAAAGAGACTAAGTGGTTACTGCAGTGTGTGGGCAGTGGAGTGTAGAGAAGTGGGAATTCGGATATATTTTGGAGGTAGAAGCCAGGATTCATGACACTGGGTATGGCTTGGGAAAAAATGAGTGAATTCAAGGAATACTCTCAGTTCCTTTTACACCAAGGAGGTGCCTACAATTTCTAGATTACACAAAGAATGTCGGCGTCCGCCCCAGGGCTTGGGTCTGGCTGAATCTTGATCAGAGGGCTGCTGGTGAGGAAGAGAAAGAGGACGAGAAAGAGAAAGCCCTCCATCTTGCCAGGACCAGGGAATTGGAAAGAACGAGACAAAGGGATAGAGTGGAAACGGACACAGGCAGCCTGAGCCTAGGTAGCCCAAGCAACTTGTGCCGCCCAGACAAACTGGACGTCTTTATTTATAGTACAAGAAGACATTACACATGTGTGTTTCATGATACTTCATGGATTGGTTGCTAGGTTACAGACAATAAGAAGCCATTAACAAATCTATAAGAGATTAGTCACACCCAAGGCAAGGTGTATCCCTTGGCAGTAATCCCATCTAGAGTAAATCTCATCTTCCTTTCTAATGCAGAGAACTAGCTGTTAGGTGTGGGGAAGGAGCTAAAGAACTTCTCCATAAGGAGTGAGCCACCACACCCAGAGTAGGCTAAAGAACCTTTCAGATGCAGAGCAGGGATTGGATTTTACTATTTGGGGTCAAGATGTTTCTTGAAGTCCATCAGATGTGTCTGTTGGAACGCCCCTAGTAATTTCCACCCTTGCTCTGTCTGCAGCCAAGGTCAGGGAAAGACAAGTTACAAGGTTCTGCCAAACCCCAAAAGAGCATGTGGTGTTTGCTCAGCACATGTCCCCACAAAAGAACGGCTGAGCTAGTTGCTCATTGTCATCAGAGGGAACAATTGAATCAGCTCAACCACAACTAAAATTGAAATATTTTCATTGACTAGTGGATAATATTAGATAATTCCACCCAACAAGGTAATTAATCGAGCTTTTGAGGATGAATTTTTGCAGCTAACACACCCTATCTGCACCTAAGAAAATGCAATTTTTATTAAAAATCAGATGCTTTTTTGATCAGGGCATTCTTTTTGTCATGCCTGCCTTCTTTTATATTTTATGATGTAGAATGCTTGAGAGTCGACCAATAACTACTTGAAGGCTTTAGTAGAGTAAGATTGATAAATATTTTTTGCTCTCCTGAAGATCCTCCTCTGGTTCACATCATCATGGACAAAGGATGCAGGGAGAATACGAGCTGGGCTCTAAGAGCAGGGCTACTCTGATTCCTGTATTTCTTGTAGCTAAAGCACATTTATTTCTTCTCCAGTCTCATGGACTATTGATACTCTGTGCACACATCAGTGAACGTGAGGACAAATCACCTGTGACCCAGTGTTTGCCAATGTCTTCTTCAGACAATTGATATCTGAGAGAGATCATTTAATGGGCATGCTGGCAATCCTTCCTTTAGATCAGTGGATGTGTATGGCATAGAGAAAGGATTTTAAAGCTGAACAGATTTTGGAATTGATTCTGGTCCTACTCGGCATTAGCTGTGTTACTTAACCACTTTAAATAAGTAATCTCATTTCATCTAATAAGCTTTTATTATGCATGTTAGATGAAATGAGATTACATACATAAAATAGCTGGCATGAGGAAGATGATTTTTTTTTTCAATTCTTATCTATTCCGGTGGTGTATTATACTGTCAGAAAGTAACAAGCCTGGTCCAGGTTATATCAGTAGCTGTAGCAATGTTTTCATTGAATAGTAATATAGTGTTATATATTCATTTTTTTAGAGAGATTTTTTCTATAGGTCACATGCACTAATGAAGAGACAGAGAGAAGGAGAGACAAAAATGAGAAATCATCCCCTCAGCAGGATGGCCACACCACAGTCCCCTATCCTCCATTCTCCTCTCAAGATTTTGGGCACTCATGCACATGCGCCTTGCATGAATTTTAAGCCACCAGATCTGGGACTTGAATCATGGTTGACTATGTGGAAGTCCAATGATGTAACCATCATGCCATCTGCTGATCCTTATACACTCATTGTTTAAAACAGATGGTGATATATAAAATGTCCAGCTACATATTATTTTAGTTTTTTTCAAAGTTGTTGTATTACTGGGATCAACAGTTGGCGTAATGGCTATATCGCTGGACTCCCATGTAGTCGACCATGATTCGAGTCCCGGACCCGGTGGCTTTAACTCACGTTGGGGGTGTGTGTGTGCGTGCCCAACATCCTGGGAGGATGGAGGAGAAGGGATTGTGGCGTGCCCATTCCCCCTGGGGGGGGGTGATTTCTCGTTTTCTGTCTCTCTATCTCTCTCTGTCTTTCTGGTGAGCACACACGCCCTATAGCAAAAACCTCTCCAAAAAAAAAAAAAAAGAGCTGTTATATTACTTAAAATCTCATCTATAAAAACCAGGTAATAACATTTCTCCTTGAATTACTGTGTCATGAAAGCATTTTTCTAATTCAGTATTATTCCTTACCTGATTTGGTCGAGAGGAAATGCACATCTCAATTTAGTATCCGATTGCATAATTTTTCTTATTTAACCTTTCATAACTCTAATTCACTTCTTTTAGTTCATTTCTTTGTTCTTTTTCAGAACCCTTGTCACATTAGTTTCTTTTTAATTAACTTTATTGAGGTATAGGTATGGTAAATGGCACTCTTAAAATGTACAATTTGTGAGTTTTGAAAGATGTGAAACCTGTGCCACATTCAAGATACAGACGTTGCCTTCAAAAGTGTCTTCATGACTTTTCATTCTCTAGTCCTAGGCAGCTGTGACAAGGAGTTTGATTGTGTAGGCTTTTATGAAGTCTTTTTTTTTTTCCGAGAGGTTTTTGCTATAGGGCACGTGAGCTCACCAGACAGACAGAGAGAGACAGAGAGACAGAAAGCGAGAAATAACCCCCCAGGGGGGATGGCCACACCACAATCTCTTCTCCTCCATTCTCTTCTTGGGATCGTGGGCGTGCACGCACGTGCACCCGGCATGAGTTCAAGCCACCGAGTCCAGGATGCAAAACGCGGTTGACTATGTGGGAGTCCAGCAACATAGCCATTACGCTAACTGCTGGTCCTGGATTATGAAGTCATTTTTGAAGTAGAGATATATGGCATTGGTTTTAGAAGCAAACAAGAGGTAAGGAAGAAACAGTGAACATCTACTCTTTTAAGATATATGTGTGTATGTGTGTGTATGTGTGTGTATAACATTTATTTCTGTTATAAGAAAGAGCAGCATAGAGACAGGCATCTGTAACAGGATCTTCATGCCGCAATCCACCTCCTGTTTTAACCCAGATCATCAGTTTGCTTGCATACCTGGTGGACTCAGGGAGGTCCAGGGGCGTGAGCCCAGAAACTTTCTCATAGGAGTCCAGTTGTATTTTTGCTGTACCAATGCCTAGCTTTTCTTTCAATGTGTTTGACTGAGGGGGGAAAATGCCTAAAAGAGAGATGTAGACACAAATTAAGCAAAGGATTTAAAAAGTGAAAAAGATTTTTACCACATGTATATGTTGATTGGTAAAAGCGGTGAGGAGATACATTTTAGAGATACTGGAAATTCTGAAGATCCCTTATGAAAAAGGCCCTCAAGGAGCTAAGATGGACTGGAGCAAAATGCACAGTTGGGAAAATAACTGAAAAGAGGAGGAAAACAGCTTTTCTTCAAAAAGCGCAGTTGAGGCGGTATAAGGTGAAGCAGACTATGTTACTTTACTTAAAGACAGAGAGTTGAGAGGTTTATGTTGGAAGGTTCAACATGTTTTTTTTTTTTTTTTAGAGGATTTTGTAATAGGGCACTTGTGCTTGCCAGAAAGACAGAGAGACAGAAAGCGAGAAATCACCCCCAAGGGGCGATGGCCTTGCCATAATCCCTTCTTCTCCATTCTCTTCTCGGGATCTTGGGCACGCACTCACACGCACCTGATGTGAGTTAAAGCCACTGGGTCCAGGACTCAAATCGTGGTTGACTACATGGGAGTTCAGTAACATAGTCACTATGCTAACTGCTGGTCTCAACTTCAGCATGTTTTATAAAGGGCAAAAGAAGTTCATGTGTTAAGAGACAGTGAAATAAACAGAAGTGAACAGGTTTTTACTTTTTTTTTTTTCCCCAGTTGCTTTTTGTGGTCAGAATATAGCAGCAAAAGAAGTAGAAGATAAGTGTTTTTGATGTTGAGGAGAAGTTGCAAAGGGGTGCAGAGAAAGGACAGGAAAAATCGGGAAATTGAATGTTTGCAATATCATGGTTTGTGTAATGCAACATGAGGTTCAAACAGATAAGGAAACTGGAGGACATCTGGGGTCAGGATAGGAATAGGGTGAAGAACATTTCATTTTCTATCACCTCTGAAGTGCTTTATAAAAAAAAGCGAAGCAGTTGATACTTCTGGTAGAATTTTCATCAGACTTAATGAGGAGAGGCACATATTGTTAGAGTGACCCTTCTGTCCAGCACTGGAATGACGGAAGCTGCTGTGACTCACCATATTTCATGGTGTCATACCATGGAAGCCCTATTGTCTATGCCTGCATTCTGATCCCTCAATTTCCCAGCAATGTGCACTTGAACATGTTACTTAACCCTTCTGTGTCTCACTTTCCTCACCTGTTAAAGAGAGATGATGGTACTCACCTCACAGGACTGTTATAAAAGCTAAGTTGCTTTATAAGTGCCAGTAGCTAAGTATAGCCATTAGTATTAAGAGTTAGAAAGTTTGGATTCAAGTCTCCTATCTTTGGGTCTGTGACTCTGGGCAAATCATCCAATGATTGCATATTGATTTTTTTTTTTTTTACTTACCTCATCTGTAAAACAGGTTTAATAATCTTTACTACACATACTTTAGTGACATTCGAAGGGGAATATATACATGAAAGTGCCCCGTGACTCTGAAAACATTATAGTCCCACATACTCTATTGTATCAATCACAGTTAAATAGAGGTAATATAAAATAATGAATCTGAAAATACTAAGAAATATGGATTGTTTACATAAATATAAAGCAGGGCTGGGAATAGGAAATGTTTTCTGGGCTTTTACTATAATCATTTTTACTATATAGTTATATGAGTATATGTTTAACTTATAGTTCCAAAGAAAACAATTTTTCAGAAATAAGGCAGTTATTTAAATTCCTAATTAAAATAAAGTTTTTGCTTTCCTTGTGAATCTCATTTCCTTCCTTTGCCTTAGCATGTGGAGTGGAAATTTGACAGTATCTAATCAATACCAATTTCAGTTGATTCTGACCTCTAATGGTCCTGCATCCAAGAACTTATTCATGCACAGAATGTTGCAAGTGCTTTTAAAGATTTGTGACAACTCTGCATTTTAGCTTCATGGACTATTATTGGAAGAAAAATTATAGCATTTGTTGTCACTGTGGGCCCCTATTAAAGTCAAGTTATTGGTGTATAAGTTATATACAATAATATTCACCCTTTTTATAGTTCTATGGAGTTTAACAAATGCATACAGTCATTAACTATCACCACAATCAAGATATAGACCATTTCCATCACTTCCAAAAGTTCCTTGATGCTTCTGTTTGGTCAGTCCCTTACCCTGACCCCCCAGCCCTTGGCAACCACTGATCTTTTATTTTTCCTATTGTTTGATCTTTTTCAGATTGCAGTTTATATCAGGTAGCTATCTTTGAACAGTTCTGGAAACTTGTTATGGGACTTTGTTATTAGTGACACCCAAATTTATTCATTATCTATGCAGGTATGAAAATATGAATATATGTATCTAGATTTGTGGTTGGCTGCAGGCAGTTGAATACAGATGTTGTTAATGAGTTCATGGATGCAGACTCTGTTAATGTAATAAATTAAGGCACCTATGACTAGTGGTCTATTTTTCATAGTGGTATTATTTTCATAGACAGGACCTATTACACAGACTAGTGTTGAAAATCCAGCAAAAGGAAGAGGGTGTCATTCTTAGTTGCCATGCATTAGGTATTGCTGACTGGTCATCAAATAAATGATACTTAATGCAACATTCACTAAGTAGCTTTACCTACTGCCAGGGAGAAATTCAATCAATCTATATGATAAAAAGCATTAATCTGTGACACAGTGTGCATTACACTGGCTAACTAGGAGTTCTATAGTTGAGTTAGTGTATTTTGGTAGACACTCAGTAATTAAAAAAACAAAAACCAAAAACCAAAACTGTCAGCAAATTGGTCATTAGAGGGGCAATGTGAATTCTTCCTATGACATATGGGGAGACTGATGCTCATCTGTCTTTTGTGATAGCTTCAGATCATTTGGGATCTTCCTTTCAAGAAAGTCTTTTGTTTTTGCAATTCTTTTTCTTTTTTCTTCTTCTTTTCTTTATTAGGACTATTATATAGATTTTAATATCTGGGTCATAGCATTAGCATAGATGTAGATAGACGGGGAAGCAAAGTGAATAGACATTTACTATTTCTGCCATGTGTATGATAACGCACTTTAAATACTTAAAAAAAACTGAATCTTCACACAAACCCTGGAAAGTGGGTATTGTTATCACCACTTTAAAGATAAGTAAACTGAAAGGGCATTGGTCCAGGGTCGCACAGCTAATAAGATCAAGTCTACCCGGAAGGCCATCATTCCTGTGCCTTACCTTGCTGATTTCCTAATCACTGCTTATGATGCTGCAGGATGACTTTTCAGTGTCATCCCTTATGCTCCATTTATCTCCTGGCTAAATGTATTGATATTGTTCACAGAGCATCAACTTTACGATTATGTACAATTGTTCAACAAATAACAGGAATTGCTTTTTATTTTCTATATTTAGGATGTTAGAACAACTTATAATAAATACAATGACCTTAAGGTCAGACATTTCCTGTAAAGTAATGACCAGACCATCTACAGCCTGCTATTAATTATGATCCAAGAGCACTCAGCCATTGCTTTAAAAATAATAAAAATAAATAAATAACACAACAAATGATACTTTGGTTATTATGTAACAGTGTGGTGGGTGTTAAAAAGGTAATATTGGTAGCCTACAACTACTTCCCGTCACTCCACTCACAGAGAAGATGAACACATTTTCCCGTAGGCCACGAATTTACCAGATTTCATTGGGCTATATATTATCCTTTCAAATTTTAATAAAAGTTCAAGGAGGCTCTAAATCTGTAAACTGTGGAAGGTTATGATACTTTTTAAAAAATGAAACAAATAAGCAGTCCATAGATTTTATTAAGTAATTAAGTAGTAACCCACACCTCCACTACTGTTCCTTGTCCTCCTTCCTTCTCCCTGCATCTCTGTCAGCATACATGAAGAAATCGGAATCTAGTTTCTGAAGGCCTTGAAGCAAAGCTTTTCTTAAAATTTTAAAAAGCTGTTAAAGGAGGTATTTCCATTCCTCCTTCCCTCTCTTCATCTTCTCTCTCTCTTTCGGTCTTTGCTTTTAGAACTTTGGAATATTTTTAATCTTATGATACAAAACTATAGACTATCTTTGATTAGATTAGAAGCACTAAAATTTTTTCTAGATATCAAGTTTATGGCTTGGTTGTTGTGGGCAATATTTGCAGTTTCAAATACCCTACTCTTTTCCAAAAATTAAAATATTTGGCTACTTTCAGAATATTGATTGCTTTTTTAAAAGTTTCATAGACTTCCTTGGTATTGTAGAATATCCGATAGACCTAATAGTAATATGAGTTTTTGTAATGTCTCTGTATTTTCCCTTTTCCTTTTGAATTTCTTCTATTTAAATTGAAACATACAATATGTTTGTACTATTTGTTAAATATTCAAATGAACATTTTTAAAAAGGTAATTTTATGCAAGACATAACTGTGGTGATATATGATTTAACCCAAAATATATTTATTTTACTGAAATTAAATCTGCCTTTAAAAGACTGCAGAAAGGTTCTTTCTGTTTGTTAACATCAAATTCTGCACCATTTTATAAAGGAAAAAGTGTACTCCTAGAAGTAGTATGCACCATACTTTTAGGTAAAGTGTAGAAGTATTTAGAAGAAATCATTTTAATGAATTGGGAAACATACAGTATAGGACTGTTGGCAGACAATTCTCCATAGTTTTCTACAAGTCTTGTGGTAGTTTTGTTATGGACCATCTTTTAAAGGATATTTTCATAGTAAAGAGTTTTAAAAGCTAGAGCTTGTGTCTCCTTGTGGTGAAGACAGATTTATTTCCTGACCAGGACAAATTCCCCCTGGGACAAAGGTTAGGCAAGTTTGTTTTCAGTTTTCTTTCTAAGATTGAGGACTTCCCAAGCTTGGGATTCCTCAGCCCTGCTGTCCTTACAGCATCCATCTCAGTGCTCTGCATCACTCCATGTAGGACTTGGGAGCAAGGGAACCTGTGGATACAGGATACATGCTGCCTGCTCTACTGGGGGCAATAAAGTTCTTTGTCTCTGTCCTTGGGGTCTCATGTCTCTTGCTAGCCTTTATGAAACTGTGGCAGGCTAAACATTTAACTTTCAAACAAGGTAAAAATTTAGACTCTTAACAATTCTTGTTTTATGTAAGTTGAGTTGACTACACCAGTGCACTAAGTCTTTAAAAAAAGTTAAAAAGATGAAAAACACACCTTATAAATTGCAAACTTGTAATCTGTTACTATGGATTTCTGGTTGACTTTGCAAGTGAAATGCACTAAGAATAAGCTTTTCACTAATAATATTTGCCTTATAAAACATTATCCATTATGGTGGCATTTATCATAGATATAGTACATAAATATGAATTTTTTTTGTTTTATTTAATTACCTGAGAGTTGCAAGAGACAGAGTAGGAGAGGGAGAAAGCACCCTGTCTGGGGTATAGTTACACTACAGTTCCATCTTCTCCATTTCTCCATCCTATGGGGATCTGGGGCATGCACACATCTGTATCTGGTGTGTTTTTCAAGCTGCTGGAGCTGGGTCTCAGACCACTTAGTTTGTCATGTGATATCTTTTAACCACTAGGCTGTGGGGCAGCCCAAATATGAAAGTAATTTATTTTCATAACATTGCCCCTGTTTGAAATGAATGTCACAGAAGGAAAAATGGTGGAAAATACTGAAATGGTGGTTTGGGGCTGATGTATCCATGCTTTGTAGTTCTGTAGAGTTCCTACGTTTGTGTCTACCATGAGTCACAGGTGTGTTTGTATATGAATTGTAGTTTCACATCAGGAAGAATTTCAGAGTTTTAAAAAGTAAAGATGCCTGGTGACTGTGAATTTAATGCTTTCCTTTTGGCATCGTGTCCTCTTTTTCAGGCTTAGCTCCATCGATTAAATGATGGAATTAGAAAGTAAAAAAAATAAAAAAAGAAAGAAATGCTGTATTTAGGACTAGTGTTCAGACAATTTGATGCCAAATTTGCACTCACTGAATTACAAATACCTGTAAATATAACATGTTTTCATTGCAAATTTGCCACATGAACTTTGGTGCTACCTACATAAAAATAAACTCTTTAGACAGGTATTTGTGTATAATTTATATTAGGATGGTATATTAAAGTTTATCTAGGTGTTTTGACCCTTAGTCATTATAAGGAAATTTTTTTTTTTTTTTGAGAGGTTTTTGCTATAGGGCACGTATGCTCGCCAGACAGACAGAGACAGAGAGACAGAAAGCGAGAAATCACTCCCCAGGGAGGATGGTCATGCCGCAATCCCTTCTCCTCCATTCTCCTCTCGGGATCTTGGGCATGCACGCACATGCACCCAGCGTGAGTTTTAAGCCACCGGGTCCAGGACTCGAACCATGGTCAAGTACGTGGGAGTCCAGCAACATAGCCAATGTGCTAACTGCTGGTCCCAGACATTTTTTAAAATTCCATTTAAAAGACAACTGTATTTTTCATGTTTTAAAAAAGTGTTGACTGTATGTGAAGGTTTTCTCAGCTACTTGCCTGAAGACCTTTCATTTGCATAATCTATGGGAGGAAGATAAACTTCCACCTTGGACTTCGGTGAGATTAGGAAGTATTTCAAAGTGAGAGCTCAGGGATTCTTCCTACTAATATTGTAAGAAAAAAAATTAAGCAAACTGACAAGTCTTACACAAATTCCTCAAGGTGGCAATATTTTATGGAACGTGTAGTTTAGATTTCGTAAAGTCCATATATACTTTAGATATTTTTTCAAGCAGCCATCTGTGCCATAACTCATGATTTCTTGTGCATTTTAATCAGCATCTAGTTATGCATAACTTCAGCCTTATTGCCATCTAAATACTTAACACAGCAAAGTGCTGCAGGGTATTAGGGCATGCAGCTGTAAAATTATGGTGTGTACTTTTTCTCTGTACCTGAGCAGATGAGGCCTCTCAGACACACATCTGCATAGTTGCCGGAGAATGGAACTGGCAAAAGGAGCCCAGGATTCCTGTTTGAGATTGCCCAGGAAGCCTGGCCTTTTTGTAGTTCAGCCTTGGTCCTCCAGTTAGGGAGGATGGCCCAATGCCCTCTTGCCCCTGGCTTCCTTTGACAAGGCTCTCAATCCTGTTGGCGAAGGAGAGCTGGCGATACAGCATTATTGCCATGTAGCCTGGTTTTCTGCAGCATTTTAATTGCATTGTGTGGCCTTGGAATTATGGTTACTTTAAATGGATCTTCAACAATTTTCCCCCCTTTATGTGTAATTTAGCTAGGGGGGAAAACCCAACTAAATTTCATTTCAAACAGAAATGTGTTGCGCCAGCTGCAGATTGAGGCCTGGCCTTGATTTGCAAATTTCCACAGATTCAGAGACGTTCTGCCAGCAGCTAGCGTAATAACTGGGATCTGGCCCAAGAGCAGCTTTTCATTGAATGTATTCTATTCCAGCTTCCGAATGCAGAAATCCAAGGAACTTTTTCCTTGAGAAGACACTGATATATTTACTTGGAATAGCACTATACACACATAAATCAAGAGACCTGGCAAGAAAATCAGTACTTGCAGGTTTTAGTTCTGAGTCATGGATTTGTTATATGACTTTGGGTACTTGCTTATGCTGCCTCATTCTTCTCATTTTAAAAGCAAATGCACTGCCCATGAACAGGTATCCCTGGGAGTCTGGCAGTCACCATAGGATATGGCTAATACTTGTGACTACCATTCTTTTTTTTATAATAAACCTTTTTAATGAAATATATATACAGAAAAACACTCAAGTTAGAGGCTTGTGTCTCTGAATTTTTACAAGGTGAAAACACGCAGGTAACCACCATTCACGTCAAGAAAAGGAGTATCACCAGCACCCACGAAGGCCCTCTCAGGCTCTCCTCAGTCACTAACCCAGCTCTCTTCAAAGGAAAGTGCTGTTTTGCCTTCTAACATCACAAATTGGCTTTTCTGCATTTCTTGACCTTGTACAAATGAAATAATCCATACATGTGTTTTTGTTTCTGACTTCTTTCATTCACCTAAATATCTTTAAAAATCCATTAATGTTGATGAATGTAGTAAAAATTCCATCATATGAATATGCCATGATTTATCTATTAAAAAAAATAAGAGGACGTTGGGTTGAGTAATTGTAGTTTTCCCTTGATGTGAAGTTTATGATTGGATGATTATTCAGAGAAATGAGTCCTGAAGTCTAAGTTGCATGATTATCTTGTGGTATCTCATATAGGAGAGGATTTAATTCCTGAGAAAATCAAATTAGTGACTTTTTTAGATGAAGATGTTTGGGTATAATACATATCAAGAAGAACAATATGTATTTTGTCGTGCCTTACACTATTAAATGCATTAAACATATATTGGTTATCGGACACTATGTTAGGTACTTTTAGTTCTTACAACAACTTCAAAAAGGTATTATAATTCCGTCTTTTATAGTTGAGGAGACTGACCTCAGAAAGTTAGTTGCCTATTTTTGTACACCTTTTAGGTGGTAAACTGTGAATTTAGGCTGCTTGGTCTGACTTAAAATTCATAGATTTCACTGTGTTTTCTTGTGGATTACCAAGACCTAATTCCTGTATGCTTGGAGCTTGTATTTCGGTGGAAGCTGGAGATACAAGAAGGCTAAGTAGACAAATTAAATGGGAATTTTAATGTAGGTTTTTGGTCTAGTCCTGCTGCTATAACAAATACTACAGAGTGGGTAATTTGAAAACAATAACCAAAAATGTAGAGCCTGGGAGTCCACAATCAAGGTGCTGGCAGGTTTGGTGTCTGGTAAAGGCCCACTTTCTACTTCCAAGATAGTATCTTGTTGCTGTGTGTATGTATGACAGAAAGGCCAAAGGGCCAAACGAGCTCCCTCAAACACTTTTATTGGGTCATCCCTGTATACCCGGAGCTTGTATTTTGGTGGAAACTGGAGACACAATTAGGTAAAGCAGACAAATTAAATGAGAATTTTAATAAGGTAGGTAAAAATTGTAGTATAGGCTTCTTGGTCTAGTCCTGCTACTATAACAAATACTACAGAGTAGGTAATTTAAAAACAGCATCCAAAAATATAGTCCTCACAATTCTGGAGTCTGGGAGTTCAAGATTAAGGTGCTGACAGATTTGGTGTCTGATGAAGGCCCACTTTCTACTTCCAATATGGCATCTTGTTGCTGTGTCTGTGTATAATAGAAGGGCCAAAGGGCCAAACAGGCTCCCTAGAGCCCTTTCATTAGGTCATTGAAAAAGTTATGATGGGGAACCAGCAGTTAGCGTAATGGCTATGTCGCTGGCCTCCCACGTAGTCGACCGTGGTTCGTGTCCCGGACCCGGTGGCTTAAAACTCACACCGGGCGCGTGTGCATGCGTGCCCAAGATCCCGAGAGGAGAATGGAGGAGAAGGGGTTGCGGCGTGACCATCCCCCCTGGGGGGTGATTTCTCGCTGTCTGTCTCTATGTCTCTCTCTGTCTGTCTGGCGAGCGCACGCGCCCTACAGTGAAAATCTCTCAAAAAAAAAAGTTATGATGTATTTTTCTATGCATAAATATGGCAGATACATAAAAGCACTAATCCCATTCATAAAGGTAGAGCCCTCATGATCAAATCACGTTCTAAAGACTAACTCTTAATACTATTGTATTTGTAGGGAAGTTTCAACATAAGTTTTGGAGGGACGCATATATTCAGTTCATAGCAACAGTTATGGAATTTGTATGTACACGGAGGAGGATACCAATGTTAGCTGGCAGAGTAAGAGAGGGGTCAGAGAAGGGGTGGTAGTTGTAGGATGGAATGGGCAGAGCATGCAAGGCAGAATGACAGCAGGTGTAAAGGTGTAGTGTATTTAGGAAACATTGCTATAGTAAGATGTTCAAGGTGGTTGGGACCAGCAGGTGGCATGGCGGTTAAGGTGCTGGATTCTTACATTGACAACCATGGTTTAAGGCCCAGACCTGGTGCCTTGAAAATCACTCATTGTAATTGGTAAAGAAAATCCCACCAGTAATGTGTGTGCATGCCCAAAATCCTAAGAGAGGAATGGAGGAAAACGTATTGTGGTGTGGCCATACTCCCTGGGGGAGTGATTTTACACTTTCCCTCTCTCTGTCTCATGCATGCACTCTATGGCTAAAACCAAACCAAACCAAAGCAAACAAAACATGTTTAAAGTGGGTGGCAGAGTCTAGCTGGCATAGGAAGGATGTAGTAGAATGAGACTGAAGAAAGAGGCTTGGATAAGAGCATGGCAGACTGGCTTTTCTTCCTAATGAGCTGGAATTTTTCCACATAGGGAATTTATATCCATCAAGGGACTTTTCATCATGGAAGAATCACAATTAAAGGCAGTGTCTTTTGGCCAAAGATCACTGATAACACATCTTTAATTCTTCCAAATAGGATTTATTGCTTATTTTGAGAAGGAAAAATCCAAAGCTATGGGCAGGAAAGAGGCATCTTAGCAGGAGGATGTTAGAAAGGACTTAGTGGATCTGGGTATTGGTGGGATGGTTGAGAAAGAGTCCAAAATAGGGGTTCACTCTGAATTGGGTCTATCAGGAAACATCGATAAACCTATCTGTATACTTTAATACAGCTTATCTAGAGGGAGGTCAGACAAGAACAGGTCTAAGCCCGTAACTGGTAAAGAAGCAACAGTTGTTCACACTAGCTAGGACAGGGAAATGTTTGATATTTTTGTCATGTGCACAGTGACCATGTTTGTGTGTGCATTTAGACAAGATTATGAAAGGATCTTGGTGTTATGAAAGGGCCTCACTTCCTCACAGTCCCAGTATCTTGGCTGATGTCAATGTTGGCTGAGAGGGCTTCTCCCATTAAAAGAACATCCCACTCATTTGTGAGTGTCAGGACAATGTGTGGATGTCAGGGGCATCATCTCTCTTTTTAGTGGTTATGGGTACAGCATATGAATTCATATAGATCCTTCTCATATCCTGGCTCTATGATATCCTAACTAATGATGGGAAAAGATATTTATTTACTTATTTATTTGTGCCTCGATGTCCTTATCTGAAAATGGGGCTATTGCACAGAGTTATGAGGAATATATGTAAAGTACATAGGAGACTAAGTATTCTAAGGGGTAAAGTCTCAATCGATAAGTGCTATTATAATTTTGCATGACCAGTAGAACAGGGGAGAGTAGCATGAGGAAGGAAAGGCAGGGAAATTGTTGGAATGGTGACTCTCGAAGGCAGTTGAGAGGTAGTTTTCTCCTGACCCAGGGCAGTGCTAGTGGAAATGGGGGAGGGCAGAGTTGGTGAGCGCTAACGGAAGGAGAGGTAACAAGGCCATCTCCCTCTGGTACTAGGCTAGATGAATGGCTAGGACGTGAGGTCACCACTGCAGACTGGAAATACAGGACTAGAATAGCTCAATGAAGGGCAGACGTTCTGGCAGACCGAGATGTTCAGCAG